>NC_056725.1:1311197874-1311217874 GCF_019279795.1 Protopterus annectens
CTGGGTAGAAGAAATAGGTGGTGGACATATATCTCTAGGGCAGTATGCTTAGGGAGGGGTTGCTGAAAGGAAAGATAATATCAGCAATCACTTCCTCCGATGAAACATACAGAAATCCACCACGACTGTTTTCTTGTTCTGTGTATCCACTGAAAAGTGGCAAATCTTGATGATTCACATGGCAAGGATGGTGTGCTCACCCAGTACATTGACAGGGGGCCCAGTACCTTCAGCCTTACATATAGCTCAGTTGAAGATCAGATCTCCAGGTATAGAAACATTATTATTCTGCAGATGTGTGGACATTAGCACCCTTTCTGCATCCGCCATTTTTACATGCTGCCCATCCCTACTTCTAACTGTAAATATATAACATAGAAAACACCATATTAAACATCTTAGAATGCATTACAAATGTGACTGTGTGACATGCAGAACAAGGTTCTAAATGGATCATTATTACCTCTTATACAGCCTAACCTTCACTAGCATTAGCATCATATAGCACTCCTCATATACCTATTAATAGAAATGTGCGTCACACCTACTTCTTAAAGGTATATCAACTAGTATAACAACTGAGCTGGTAGACCACTGCCATAGTTTATTAACCTGATTTATCACCCGTTAGGACATGGATGGGATGGCTTAGTCTGTCACCAATATCCGCACCCCTACTGGACATAAATCTTGTTGCAATCCCTCCTACCAGTGACGCAAGGAATTCCTCCACATCTTACAGTTTTGTGGAACCTGCCAGCCCTCATCCTGTGATGGATTTCTTAGCTGCAGTCTTCTGTGTTTTTTTCTCAGCACAGGTGCTCATAGCAGTCAAGTGAGAGTCAGCCTGGTTTATTGTCATACCTGGTCCTTTAACTCATTGGTATACATTCTATCTGCCCATTATCAGAAGGATAATGTAATTTGAATGCCTGCACCAGAATGTCATTTTCAGCATCACTGAAATTCTCCAACCACTGCTTGCCTTGTTCTTTGAAAATGCTGAATCCTGTTTATACACAAGAAAAGCAGTTATTTGTGTGTGTGTGTGTGTGTGTGTGTGTGTGTGTATATATATATATATATATATATATATATATATATATATATATATATATATATATATATATATATATATATATATATATATATATATATATATAAATATATATATATATATATATATATATATATATATATACATATAAATATATAAATATATATGTGTGTATATATATATATATATATATATATATATATATATATATATATATATGGTTCTACCTGACATAGAAAACCACACAACACCGACAACCACATCACCGACACCACATATTGACAGTCCATAAACACAAACCACACATAACCGACAACAAATAACCGACGGTACACAAACACGAAACCCCATACACTGCACACCACAATAACAATTAAAAACAAAACACATCCCCATTCCACAAACCACACAACACAAGCACACCAAAATCCTTACAAGCCCACACTAAACCTTACCCTAACCCTAAGGTCCGTCACTATCACTTACCTACCGCTCCTAACCCTAACTCACTTAACCGCCCCCTAACCTAACTCACTTAACCCACCCTAACCCTAACTCACTTAACCCACCCCTATCGCTCCCTAACCCTAACTCACTTAACCCACCCCTATCGCCCTAACCCTAACTCACTTAACCCACCCCTATCTCCCTAACCCTAACTCACTTAACCCACCCCTATCCCCACAGACCGTCAATCTCCACACTTACCTGCCTCGCACCCTAACGTCCGTCACTACATACTCACACAGCCTTTCCCCATGTCGGCATCCTCGGCGTTGGTGTTGTCATCCGTCGTGTCGGTCTTCTGCATTGTCGATGTTCTGCCACTCGCGATTCGCGTCGGTCTTCTTCGATGTCGATCTTCTGTCCGTTGTCGGTCTTCTGCGCTGTCGACGAAGTCAGGTAGAACCATATATATATATATATATATGTGTAAATATACAGATACTGCTCCACAAAGGTACATATTCACAGCATACAAGCCTTATACATTGTGCTATCATAACATCGTAATACTTCTTTACAGATGATAGCATTTTTTTAAAATAGTCTGCTGATATGACACGACATAGCCTTCCCAACAGTTTAGTATCTGCTACTGTAGTCACTAAACCATAGTCAAACAAGTTGAGTATAATAAACCATTATCTTAAAATACACATACCCCAAGGAAATATATCAAGTAGTCTGTCTTGTCCTCACTGTCTGAGCAGTTATTTATATGGAAAATGTAAACTAGCAAAACCTATACATGTGCTGCTGTAAATATATTTACAACACAGCTTCACAGTACTACATGACACAAGGAATACAAGTGACCAACTCCAATTTGCCTCGACAAATAATAACCCTTTCTGCAGACTACATAGGCAAAAAAGACCTCTCATGAATGAATAGGAATCATTTAATTCCACATGTCAATTGGGCCCATAATGAACAACATATCTGTGACTTTTATATTACATTCTCAATTTCCCAAAGTTTGTATAATAGGCAGATGCATGCCTGTCCACTATGTGACTGAGAAAGGAATGCTTGTGTGATGTGAGAATGTCAGCTATGCATGTTTACATAAGTTGTCACCATTTTGTAAGACCATTTAGCATTTTGCATCCTACAAGGCAGGCATGCCTGGTTACACTTGTAGACCTAGAGCTCCTGCTTGTTGTATGAAGAAGACAATGCTATTTCTTTATTTCCTTTACACTACTTCAGCAGCAGCTTCTGTGTGAAAATGCATGAGCCATCAAAATGTTACATATTCAGCATGATCTGGACCTCATGTTTACCTGGGTTACAGGTTATCCAGTGATCTGCAGAACAATGCAGAAAGTGCTGTGATGATCTGAAGTGTTTCTTGCCAGAAAGACTGCAGGAGTGGGAAGTTGAAATGTGCAATCCAGACATGCATTCCATGTATGGTTTTTGAAATATGCATAACCCTCCACCTGGCACTATTGGTGAGTGCACTTTTAAACAACAGCTCATCAGGAGATTCAGCTCAACAAGGTGAAGTATCAGAAGATGTGGGTGCAACTGGCTGGAAGATGGGGTGTGTGTCATTGCTATCTGCCTTGCAGTTGAATCTGTTTAAATAACGTCATATTTATGGTATCTTTCTCATTATGTCTCTAGTCTGCAGGTCCAAGTGATTATGATGATAGGGTGTTCAGATATTTTCACTTCTAGGTCTCACTGCTGTGGATTGTGGTGGGTCTGATAATGGGGATGTGGGTGGCATACTGCAGAGGGGTGAAGACTCCACTCAGGTGCACACCCATGTCTTAATACGAGTTAGACAACCACAGCTGCAATACATACTTGAAGCTAACGTGGCCAATATTGTTGATCGTCAGATTAGCCAACATCTTGATCACATAGAGGCCCTAGTTAGATGGTAACTTCACATGACAGTGCCTATATGAGATCATTGGCTGGTGACTCTTCTATATATGTTGCCTTCCAGGCTGTCTTGATAACCCACCTGTAGTCTGCATCATAGGCCTGTTCTCTCTCTGCCTAGTGTGATCTCTCCTCCTAGTGTATCCGGACGCATATCTTGTATATGGCCCAACCCTCAGCTTCATTATTTGCCTATGTGTCCAACCCTTGTCACCCTACCCTTGTATATGCAAGACCCACTCTTATTTGTCTGTAGTATTTCATGCTTGTTTGTTTGCCCCACATGCGGTTTCATGCCATCTTTCCATAGATTTTTCCCTTGCATACTGTACCAGTCATCCCTTATATCTCTTTCTCCCTTCATATAGATTAAAGGGTCTTTATCCCCCAAATAATTCACCCTACATTCTCACCCCACCTACTACTGTCCTAATTGTTCCTCATGTATGTATTTTTTTCTACTTTTTTTCTGTTTTACTGCTATCATATAGAACCCCTTTCTCTCCATTTTTATGAAGATAGCAGTGATCATGGGTGATTTAAGCCTCCTCATAGAGAATATTTATGTATTGCTTTTCACAGAAATACTGCACTTTGTAGCACTTAGTAGTAAAAAGCATCACAGTCTGGCACAAACTGTCACTTGCATTCTACACGACCTCACCTTGCAATATCATGACAATGCAGAAGCCATGTTCTCTATAGATGTAAAGATCTAACTTGTTCATTCCCATTGTACTATGAGATTGGCACGGTTAGCCACAGTTGTCCTGCTCTAATGCTAGTGATTACAGTATGATACCTCACTGTAGGCATGAGATGACATTCTAAGGACTAAGCATTCATGTTTAAGTAATATTTAACAACCTGCACCATGCCTTCTTCCTGCACAGACCTTGCACAGCTGTGCAGTAAAGGTCTATGTATCCAGACCATAGTCTTTCCACCTGACCAAATTATTTGGCAGACTATAGACTATATCTTGTAACTTTGCTTACCTATAAGTACTATGTAACTTTTTCTCCACTGCAAAAGTGCATTCTGCTTCATTCTGCTTCATTCTCTCTGCTTTTAGTTTTGCGTTTTCTCTCAGCTTACTTCAGTTTTGAAGTACTAACTTTTGGAAATTGAATATATGACTTCATTGTTCTGTTTGATTCCACTTCTAGTTTGAACTTCACTAGCAACAAACTCTAGTGTATGCCCTAATTTTTCTGTATATAACAGGCTTGTCAAAAAGAAAAGATTTACCTATATTTCAATGTAGGGAGGCATTTGTGGGTTTTCAAATGCCAGTGGAGAAGCAGTTATTGCCATTACAATAACAAAAAAAAATCTATATTAAATCTCATTGTATTCATCTGTTTTGTTTACAGTTAAATTAATAACTTTAAATTAGCTTATTTCATTTCTTCTTCTTATTCAGGCCCAAATGAAGACTATTCATTGTGCAAAGTTAACAACAGTGTTTGTGGCAGAATACATGGATAAATAGTTCACAATGGGAAACATACTAAATTTGTTTGGATTTCAGATTTTTTTTAGTGTGTGTGTGTGTGTGTGTGTGTGTGTGTGTGTGTGTGTGTGTGTGTGTGTGTGTGTGTGTGTGTGTGTGTGTGTGTATGTATGCGTAGGTGTAAGGGTGTGTCAAAAAAACCTGCATGTCCTAAAGTCAATTGGAATGAATAATGATTTGGGCACAATTTATACGTATTATGACTACAGAAATACATTGTAGTAATATACACCCATAGTTTAAAAACACAAATACCATTTGAGACTTAAATGCCAGAAAGAAGGGAGAAATGAAAAGAGGATTCAAGAAATGATTATAACCTAACATTCCTACCAGATAAGGCACCATTAGGAATATATTAATATATGTCTGTTCTGGCTGTACAATGCTTAAATATTTCTGCTAGTGGTGAATTTATATGATTTTGAACCATCCTGCTTCCAAACACAAAACTAAGGTTTAATGTATTCCATTTTGACAAAAATATTTTATTGCCATTTATTTTATACATGACTAGCTGCTAAACAACTCTGGAAATGAATGCTGTAATACTGCATAATGATACTACAACTTGCACTGTACTGTACATATTCACATAATTCCAATAACCACCACTCCCAACACATATACAAACCAGCACATGTATATGTGAATGTCAGAGTTGTGTACCAAGGCTGGGATTCATGATGACAGTCTGTTTCACTAGTGGACAGTCACATTGCTGGTGGTTTAGATGACCTACAGGGGGTGGGTGGTAGATCTGGGAAGGGGCAACTTCTAGAAACATGGCTGACGTAGTATGCTGATCCAGTCATTCAATGCACTGCTGTAAAAGTGAAGAATATTTATATACGTTATCATTAACATTTGCACTGCATGTCTCCAGAGGTCAGGTTAAGAATCAGATCATGGAGTGTGTTAGTCAGGGGGTTGCTGTCTGTAGATAAGTAGGGATACTACAGTGAAGGGAGGAATATTTTACCTTCCTATAATTTGGCAAGTTGTGACTAATCTCTACTTTGCTTGTACTGGGAACTGTAGAGGTTGGTTATAAATATGCTAGCTTGAGAGACCATTCACTTACAGGATGGGTAAGGTAGGATGGAGACCTCAATGACTGCCAGGATATGTAGGGTATTAGAAAGTAGAGGTTGATCACAGCTCTGCCTCTGTGAGAGGAACCTCTGTTAACCTCTGTATCTGTCATGATAAATAGGAGGATGTCTACAGGCCACCTAGAATTGCATATTTCTGGGGGTAGGTTAGGAGGATAAAAGTTAATGCAAGGCTAGGTGTGAGAGTTTAGGGATTCCAGTAATTGACAAGCAGAGAATTAGCAATATGAGAAATCCCTACTGACAGGCTATGTGAGGATAATCCAGGGATTCTGGTCATTGACTGCCTGGCGCAGAAGCTGGGGACATGGTTCTCATCACTGGCATGTTGGGAGTAGCCTGACAAGTAGCCCAGTTTCTTATTGGCTGTGTGTATTATTTGGCTAATCTCTACTTGCTGGCAAGCCAGAAATAGTTGGCTGAGAGCTCAGATCTTGGACTGACTATGTGTGATTTTGGGTGGGCACTATTTCTTGACATGCTGTAAGGGGATGTGCAAAGCCCCTGTCACTCACAGGATGAGTATTTGAATGAGAGGGATATAATTATTTAAATATCACACGACAAAACAAAATAGGGGCAGATCAGTAACTCCCATAACTGAAAGAGTGGAAATGAGAGTCTGGAAGGTCTCAGATAACTGTTAGGTTGGATGGGGATTACCTTTGACCTCCAGTCAATTGACAGCATTTAGGAGTGGGGGTTCTAATCACTGCCAAGCCATGGAGACAGTCACAATGGTCTCAAGTAAGTACTTATCCAGGTGTCTTGGTGTGCAACACTGAAATGGAAAGGGCATTCCTCCAGAAGTAATGGATTTTTTCTGACTCACACATACCCACTGAAGCATATTCATAAAGGTACTTTTCATGTCATTATTGCTAGTCTGTAGAGTACAGGGCAGAGGAACCTTATTGAACTGGAATTCTTCATCTTGGCTCTTAAGCCTAGCTGATGTCCGGATTTGGAGGATGAAGGAATACTGTATGGAATACAAGCCCTGGTCACAAGAGGAGTTGGGTTATCTTACAGTGTCTGCTGTACAGTAGTGAATCATATTTATTTTTTATTAACTGTCAGTGCCATGAGTGTCACCTGTCCTGTGATACTGACCTTATCATGTTCTAGAGCAGAGCTGTCCAACCTTTTTGATCATGGTCACTTACCATACAATACAGTTCAGGGGTCACATACCATACCTGGCAAGATTTGGGGGACCATATTACCATGTTCAACATGTATCTATCCGTTCAAAAGACTTCATTGCAGGGCATACCAAGGGCCAGATGAAATGTTTTGGTGGGCCATATTGTTGGCCTAAGGCCGTTTGTTGGACATCCCTGCTCTAGAGCTTTCTGCTCTGGAAAAGAGAAGGAATTTGGACAATGAGTGATCAAAAATTTGAACCAAATTTACAGAATCTGAATTATACCAGGAGTAGGAATGCTGGAACCCACGTCTGGAGTCAGGCATGGGGTGCTGTTGTTTGATTGGCTTCTGATGGCTGGATGACAGGTATAACCTGATCAGGCTTGTCCTAAAAAGCTGTATCAAGCCACTGCATGAGTTAAATACTTCACACACAGGTAAAGTGTGGTGAAACGCCAAGTGAGTGACAGGTAGATTTAGAACATATTGCAATAAACTAGATTCTAGAAATCAAAATTGAGTCTTGGGATATGGAATATTATTTTAATGCTGAGAGGAGCTAGAGTTTGTGCAGAAGCTTGAAAAGTACTCAAGACATGTAGCTGGTCTTATCTGTATACAGAATTAACTAGCCATGTGACTCAGAGGGTGATGAGAGTGGTTCCAAGCAGGTATGGACATTTAAAAGCTCTGGCTGTGATCCTGATGGAGGTTGGGTAACAGCTGAATGGGGAACATTTATTTGGCTGAAATTTGCAAAATGAAAAACTGTTTGTTTCAGCATGTGTTTGTAACAGGTATTCAGATTCCTGACATTCATGTATTTATTTTATTTGTTGTTCAGGGTACAACATAAGACGCATACTAACCTGTTCCTCTTACTAAACATGTGATGCCTTCAGGCACTCACATGACAAACATTGCCCTCAGAATGTGTGTGGGGGCATGGGGGGTGGGGATAGGGGGTACTGGCTTCAGACTACCCAGTGATCGTTCAGCTTCTGTCACAATACGAGAACATTCACAGAGCTAATTATTAGTCTAAAAGGCTGGCATATACAAGGGAAAGTTCCTTGAAGGGTAATGCTAAGGAAACCCTAAGCAGGGAACAAAACTGCAAAGACAATACATGCCTCCAAAAAGAAACTAGTACAGACCTCTGGTTATGCATCACAATAAATCAGACATTCATATGCCCATATGTCATACCAGCTGTTTATGTAACATTTGTCAAATAAACAAGATGTGATACAACCGGGTTTCATTTTGGTTTCTTATGAAATTAAGCAGAAGAAGGAATCATACAGAAATGAGCTGTTGTAGCCAACAGTATGGGAGTACAAGTTTAAAAATAAATTAAGATCTTAATATAGTTCTACACTATTATGTCCATTTAAATAATAATGAATTGATACATAAATTAAAACTTTATGCAGTTCCACACCATTACCTTCGTGTAACGACACCGCTGCAGAGTTGTATTCCTGCCAAAGATTTACTGTCTCATAGAAGTGCTATTATATCTTTTATAGGTTCCAGAGGCATAGAATTTATGGATTATGGGAGAATAAATAAGTACTTTAGGTATTATGCTTAACTGCTCTGTGAACATGCTGAAGATCAAGATAAAAGACACAATTGCTCTATTTGCTCAGGTTCTGCATAACAGAGGAGATGGCTGTTAAAAAAAATCTCAGAGCATACAAACAACCTGCCCCACCCAAATACACATACACTTACCCCTTTATTTAAATACACCAACTCTGAGACAGCAAAATAGTAGGGAAAGGGTATATTCCTCAGTCCATCTTTATACTGATCTCACACAGATATAAAATCAAAACCCCAAACACTTCTAATAAAAAAGGTGTTTTTTGTTTGCATGCTCTGAGATTTTGTATCTGAGCAGGCAAATTTTGCTACTGACATTTTTTTGTTGACTATTTTAAATCATATTTTATCATGTCAATTATTTTCACTTTAGACCTGTTTAGCTGCTCTCATATCTATATCTATATCTATATCTATATCTATATCTATATCTATATGTATCGTATATTTATATACATTATAAGTAGTTCTCCGTAGTTTAACATTTTATCATTTATATTCATGGTGAGTCTCAGGTAAGGTGAGGCAGTTTGCATGTTTAGTGAGAAGCATTTAATTTTAACTGAATGTATTATGAAACAAAAACATCCCTTAGGCAATTTACTTTTATTAGCTAAACCTCTGTATGATACAATCTAGTGACTTTGCTTCATGTGAAATAAAAGAAAGCTTTTGTTATTTCTGAGGTAAAATCCACCTGTTCCAATCAATACTGAAAATATGAAGAAACAATCCCTAACCACTCAACACCCAGCAGCCTCATTTCTTGTCTTATCCACACCTGTCAGTCATTACCTGCAGGTAAAGAAATGTTAGCACATTTATTTATTTTTATTTTATTTTACATTTGTTGACTGGGATAGTCTGACTGGATTCATGTCCATTTTCAGAGGAGGCCCAGAGAAAAACTCCAAGGTACAAGCAGATAAGATTACTTAATACAATTTATACACTGGTTACATACTTAAATATCAGGTTATGCAGTTCCAAAGTTTGAGAAAACCCAGGTGTAAGACCAGGATATGTAACACAACTAAGCTAAAGTACAGTTTTTTAACACCATACTAGAAAATGGTTAGTCAGGTTTGATACATTGACATAGTCAGTTTAGCTTCAAATACTGTTTGAGTCTTTTTATAAATTGACTCAAGGTGGCTTGTAGGATAATATCAGCTGGGAGGGAGTTCCAGGTTCTACCTACAGAGTTGACAAACAGAGAGTCTCCAGCTGAGTTATTAGTTTTGACAGTTTGAACTAGCAAGCTATTGGAAGATCAAAGAGGTCTAGGATTATTATAGGGGGTAATAATGTTTTTAAGTGCAGGTGTATTTTCAGGATGGTTAAGAACTTTATACTCCACAATACGTTGGTTATACTGGATCAGGCTGGGCAGTTCTAGCCACCCAAACTCGTTTAGATTGATACAATGGTGTGTCCTAAAGGGCAAACCAGTGGCAAATCTGGCAATGTGGTTGTAGCTAGTAGAGAGTTTGTTAAGAACAGACTTATTTAAGTTGGTGAGTAAAGGGGATGCGTAGATAAGAGTTGAGAGTAGGTGAGAGTGTACAATGGCAATTCTAGCCAGTGGGGTTAGGAAGGATTTAATCTTGTAAAGTGACACTAGTTTTTTATTGATGGTTTTAATAGTTTGACTTGACATGCAAGTTTAATTTAAGATTATTATCTATGATAATACCTAAGAGGCTGCAGTGGTGCAGCGGTTAGCATTGTCGCCTCACAGTAAGAGGTTCTCCCATTCAATTCTCAGCTGGAGCACCTTCTGTGTGGAGTCTGCATGTCCTCCCTGTAGTCTAGTAACATTTAAAGACATGCAGTTAGGTGCATACGTGAATGGGTGTGCCTTCTTTGAAGGTTGGTGTTGGGCTGGCTACTCGGCACCATAAAAATCCACTGCCAATCATTAGTGGACTGGAGTTCCGCTGTGGCGACCCCTAACCAGATAAAGCTGAAATACATTACTTTTTTTATCTATAATAACACCTAGTAATTTTGTAGAGGTGTCTGGGGATATTATAGTGCCATTATTGGATTTTATGGTAAAGGAAAATGCAGTGGGCCTATGAGTTAGGGGGAAAAGTAGCATCTTTGTTTTTTGGGGGGTTTAAGATCAGATGGCGATCAGAAAACCAGTTTTCCACTATGTTGAAAGTATTCTGGGTTAATAACCACATATCTCTCTGGGATGTGGCCGAGCAGATCAGGGTGGAGTCGTCTGCATATTGAATACAACTGACTTTTGGGATGACAGTGTAAAGGTCATTGATGAAAATGGAGAACAGAAGGGGCCCTAGTATTGAACCCTGGGGAACACCAGGGAAGTTGGGTAGGAGGTTAGACAGTTTGTTTTTTGTCAAAGGACAGCCTGCTGTATACCACTCAGATAAGATTGGAACCATTGAAGGGCTTTAGTACCTAGGCAGAATGTTTTTAGGGCATGGATTAGTAGTTAGTGATCAACCATATTAAATGCCTTGGAGAGATCAAAGAAGAGGGGAGAGGATAAATTATTATTGTTACGATTATGATTTATGGTGTTAGAGAAGTTTAGGAGGGATGCAGTGGTACTGTGGTGATGTCTGAAGCCGTGCTGAGAGTCAGCCAAAAGATTATTATGATTTAAGTGGGGAAGCAGTTGTCTATGAATACATTTTTCCATTATTTTGGCAAGTGGAGATAATATAGCTATTTTTCTAAAGTTAGATAGTTGAGTGGAGCTGCCGCCTTTGTGAAGTGGTATTACATAGGATATTTTCCATATGAAGGGGATTTTGGCTTCTGCGATGGTTCGATTGATTAGTATTGAGATGGGGTATGCAATGGCATCTGCTGCTTTTCATAGATACTCAGCAGGGAGTAGATCAGCTGATAGTGTAGTTGGTTTTAATTTTTTGATTAAGCCATGGATAAGTGAAGTAACAACCAGATGGAAGCTCAATGAGAGTTGGTTACTGGGGGTGGTGGACCCAGGGCCAGGGAAGCTTGGAGGTAGATGGCTAGCTGGGGTTGGATCTTCTCAGTGAAGAATAGATTAAAACTGTCTGAGACTTCTTCAGGTGGTTTATCAATGGAGACTGCAGGGGTTGAGGTGGAAGTTTGTCCAGGTTGTAGTAGTTTATTTATACCTGCCCAAAACATCTGTGGGTTGTTATTTGCTGAAGATTATAGTAGTAGTTTTTTTTTGTCTTGCAAAATGGATCTTTTAGTCTCATTCCTTAAATACCAATATTTAATTTGATCTTGGGGGGGGGGGGGGCTTTTGTAGTATGTCATAAAGTCCATGCTTTGTTTCTGTAGGTGATTTTTAATTTGGACTCTTTAGAAAGCCATGGTGCAGTTTATACAGCGAACAGGAGCATGAGAGTTTAGGATATCAAGGAATTTGTTGTTAAAGTAGACAACAGCTTCTTCTAAGGGGTGGTGTTTTAGGACTGACCATTTACATGAGTTTAGTTCCTCTTGGAATTTGGCAGGGTTAAAGTTCTTATTGTTTCTTACAGTTCTGAGCATGGGTTGGTGGGGATTAATGGCTTTATGCTTAATTATATAGGTAAGAAGGTGATCACTTAAATCATCAGGGAGGGGGTTATTATTGATAAGTATCCAATCAACTATGCTTTCTTTATGATTAGGTTTACCTATCCTGGTAAGGATGGCTATGATTTCTCTAAACGCATGCAAGTTAACATGGGTGGTTGGGGATTCTGAGGAACAGGTGTTCCAGTCTATGTTGAAATCTCCAAGAAGTATGGTTTCTTGGGGGTAGGTACAAGATAGCCAGTGAAGGGTATCTTCAAGTGTAGATATGTTATTCCATGGGAAGTGCTTTGCATTGCACATACAACTGCTAGTTTTATGCACTGGATATCCTGCTTTTTTTCATCTTTCAAGCTGGAGTTGATGAATATGATGTTCTACACTGGTAACTTGTATCTTCTCTTCCATAGATGTAAGTGTTTTACTGTTCTGTTCACCTAACAGTGGTCTCACTCTCTTTCTAAACTTTCATGCATAAGTCTTACATAAATGATACCACAGTATAAGGGCAAAATGATTGACTTCAATAATTGGCTAAGCTTCTGGTGTCATTCAAAGGGGATCCAGTGTCTGTCTGCCTGGGACAACATGATTGGCAAACCACGATGCTTTGCAAAAGATGGTTTGCACTTGTCGCCACTGGGATTCAGGTTACTGGCTAAGGCTCTTGCCACCCCTATAGTGCCTTTTTTAGGCAAGGCTCAAAGGACAAAACTACCACCGTAATGGGTACAAGCAAACAAAATCTGAAGGTAATGCTACTCAATGCTAGAAGTCTAAACCTCAAGATGCACTCTCTCGAGGCTGTCCTAAAAATGGAGAACATCAACATCTGTGCAGTAACTGAGACCTGGTTCAAAGCCCCAGAGAGCACCCCTGCAATATCAGGCTACAACTCATACCACACTTTTTGGCCACTAAACCAGGACCGAAACACTAAAGGTGGAGGAGTGTCCATATTCACCAAGTATATTCACACCTCCAGGCTGGTTGCCCAACACAATGCATCTGAAATTGTCCAGGTACAATTAGCAATAGGTAAGACTGCAATAAAAATTGTAGCTTGCTACAGATCCCCCACCATGCCCCAAGATTCTCACTACACCTTTCTAAACATACTGGAAAATATTAAGATATAATCAAACACCCTGCCATTAACTGGGAAAACTACTCCTGTACCAACACCTTTGCTCAATGGTTCTTGGAATTCATAAATAACAATGCCCTAGAGCAACTAATTCATAGTCCCACCAGGGGTACCAATATTCTAGACCTGGTCATTACCAACATGGGAGATCGATGCTTCACACCAGAGGTCACACCCCTTGTTGGTCGAATCAGACCATAAGCTAATCACCCTTGAAATCCACATCCCATCCCCACCCCCCCTATAAGGAAACCTCCGTAAAAAACTTCTCCAAAGCCAACTTCATGCTTCTCAAGGCAGAAGTAACAAACTTCATGACACCCATGCAGATGGAAACTGGAAGTTCAACTGCTGAATCCTACACTAAGGTGCTGTACGAGCACATTCACTAATGCATGGACCAAGCCATCCCAAATAGAATCAAGACACTGTCCTCTAAAAAAAAAGAAGCCAATCTGGTGGTCCCCTGCCATAAACAAGCTATACAACAGAAGGAAGAAACTGTTGCAGAAAATAGGAAGAACCCAGGATTCAAAAAACTCCCTCAGCAGCCTCAGTAGAAAGCTGAGATCCCTCATAAAATCTTCCAAAGCTAGTTACAAAAACAAAATTGCCAAAGATTCCAAAGACAACCACAAGGCATTCTATAGATATGTCAAGAATCTATATGGCAATACTCAGATCTTCTCCAAGCTACAGCATAATAGCACTAGAAATACTGATCCCAAGGATATTGCCAATATCCTGGCAGATAGATTCAGTGCCAACTTCACCCCCTGTCACCCCCTAAAGGGCCCATCTCAATACCGAAAGAATGCCAAATTCTGGTAATCATGGCCACTCAGGTAAAAACCGCACTCTTCAAAGCCAAAAATACAGCATCCATGGGACCAGATGACATCCCGGGCAGTGTACTGCATGAACTACAAAATGAACTGGCACCACACCTTTGTGTCATGTTTAATCATAGCCACACCTCAGGCTTTGTGCCCACAGAGTGGCGCACAGCTACAGTCATCCCACTCCAAAAGGGGGGATCCACTTTGGATCCCGGGAACTATAGTCCCATCAATCTGACAAGCCTGATCTGCAAGGCCATGGAATGTATTATCATGGAACTTATAAACAAAGACATTTTCAACCTTTGGATTCGTGAAGGGCTGATCTTGCCTCCTTTACCTGATCGACTTCTTCAAATCAGTCTCCAGAGCCATGGGTGAGGGTAAGGTGGTTCACACAGCCTACTTGGACCTTGCCAAGGCTTTTGACACTATCCCCCACTCTAGAATCATAGATAAACTTACTAAGCTGGGCATTAATGGGTTGCAAACTAGCTTACTGACAGAACACACACTGCAAAAATAGCTGACTCCAAATCCACCTCCAGACAAGTGACAAGTGGTGTACCGCAGGGTTCTGTCCTGGGACCACTCTTGTTTGGCATCTACTTCTCTGAAGTACAGGCCAACACTAAGGGACTCTGGCTTACAAAGTTTGCAGATGACTGCAAGCTTGGAGCCATTATTGAATCCCAAATGATGTGGATGTACTACAAAAGGGCCTTACCGAAACAGATGCCTGGTGCCATAGCCATGGGCTCAAGCTAAATGCCAAAAAATGTATAGTTGTCCCCTTTGGTAAAAGCAATGTACCTGTGAACTACCACAGAGGTAGCAGTACACTAAACACCGAAAGTGTGATGAGACCTAGGTTCACAGGTGGACAGTGGTCTCACCTTTGATAACCACATAGCCACAACAGTTAGAAAATCCTTCTGCATGGCACACCTCATCACTAAGTCTTTTTATCCAGAAAAAAGGAGGTCATTGTCCCTCTGTACTCATCCCTCATTAGACCCATTATAGAATACAATGCCCCGTTTGGTATGTACCTCACAAGACATCTGCAACACCTAGAAAGGCCACAAAAATAACTCAGAAAAAGAATCACAGGCCTAAAGCAGATGCCTTCTGCTGACCATCTAAAGAAACTCCAGCTATACTCTGTCACATATCGCCTACTCAGAAGCAATCTCTGCCTAACATACAAGGCCATGTCAAACCCAGAGTTGTTGGACATGCTACACTTAAAGATATCTCAATCCCTCCAAGCCACACGATCCCGGGATCTTAACCTTGTCATCACGATGAATAGAACATGCTGGAGGGATAGGTTCCTGACCCAGAGACTCCCGATACTCTAGAATAGGCTGCCCATACATGTCAGGCAGAGTGCCTCAATGGCCCTCTTCAAGAGGAACCTTGACGAGTGGATGGGAGATAGGAAATTCACCCCGGGAATCACATCAGTAGCCCTGCTAGACAGGGGTTCAGGAAAGTAAATATTTCTGGGAAGCAATAGCCATGGAATCATCATGGTTAGGCTTGTATAGGCCCTAGGGCCGATAGCCTAGTACCTACCTATGAACCTACCTATGAACCAAATAAAGCTGGCTCCATGGTACAGAGGAATAGAGGAATAAAGCCCTGATGGTAACCCAGATGACCTAGGATCACGTAGTGATCCAGACATAAGAGGAAATGTCAAAGGAAGGTGGGAGTGAAGGGCTGATGCCAGTTCACCCACCCTCAGTGTATGTGTGTTGGAGGGTAGTCTGGTCTGATGAAATGCTGGCACCTACTGGAATGAAAATTGCATTCCATGCAGTATATGGGCTGACAGTATGCAACTATCTCTGCCAAGCCATGTCCACAAAGTAGACTTCATGAGGCATATGCAGGAATGTGCATGATCACAGAGGAATACATTGCAACATCTGCAGGCATACATACCAGCCAGTAGTGGTGAGGTTAGAGCCAAAATATGTGAAAAAAACTTCAAGACTGTCTGGATGGTGGCCATGCAATGACTGTCAACCTAGTGATCAGAAATGACCTGCTTTTGTGAAAAGGGCTAGATGATTTACAGGCAAGGGGACAGAAAATGGAATGAAAAAAAAAAGTCTCCCATGAACAAAATCACTAATTGTCCTGAAAATCCACCTGTTGTAATAATATTGTTAGGCCTTTCAATCTCTTCAGTGACTTTTAATATTTTATCACATTATAGCTGTACTTAATACCAGATTTAATCTGATTGTACAACTGCGACACTAAATGAACAGAGAGCTGTGCCATTACATACATCAGTAAATAAGTAAACGACCAAGACATATATAAATGAATCAGCAGAAAACTTAAAGCCTATCAAATCTGGCCAGTTGTTACAGTTGTCGCACCACAACTATACTACCATACCCTTCACTGTTTTTCCTCCCTCCATCCCAGGAACTTTAAGGGAGTCAGGAGACCTTCTCCGCACCAAAAAAAGTTGGAAACATTTTCCAGGAGTCTACTACTGTTTCTGTGAAGAAGTTGATAAGATGTCACTCTTTGTCTCTCACATTGCTGTAGGTCAATCAAAGTAATGATGTCTGCTGACAGTTTGTATTTTTGGGCATGATTTTTGAATAAAATAAATGGCCACCTGAAATAATAAGTAACATGAATAGCTTATGGCTTCACAGGCCATGAAATCAGTAGTATGAATTTTATATTACAGTGAACTCAAAACTTTTGAAATAGCCTTTTTAAATGTGTGTACAAAATGTACATCATCACTTTTTCTGTACACTCTTCCTAAAACCCTGAATCTTATATTATTTACAGTGAGCTCAAAACTTTTGCAATAGGTTCATAGGTTCATAGGTTCATAGGTTCATACTAGGCTATCTGCCCGAGGGCATTTACAAGCCTAGCCCATCGTTTTGTGGCTTACGCCACCCCTTTAGTATGGGGAACTATACCCATTATTTTGCTGTGCCTCTGTTGAGCAGTGACACTGAGGTAATCCCTGGGGTATATCTGCGATCTCCCATCCATTGGTCAAGATTTCTCTTGAACAAGGCCAGCGAGGTGCTCTGCCTCACATATACCGGGATTTTATTCCACAGCATAGGGAGTCTTTGGGTGATGAATCTATCCCTCCAGCACGTCCTATTAATAGCCGTGTCGAGGTTTAAGTCTCCGCCCTTGTGGCTCTGATGGATCTAGATTTTTGAGGTGAAGCATATTCATCAAATCTGGGTTTGACATGGCCTTGTATGTTAGGCAAAGGTCACCTCTGAGCAAGCGTGGCGACTGAATAGAGCTGGAGTTCTTTCAGTCGGGCAGCATAGGACAGATGTTTGAGACCCTTTATCCTTTTGGTGAGGAACTTTGTGGCCTCTCCAGCTGCTGCAAGTGTCGGGTCAGATACATTCGAATGGGGCATTGTACTCAATCATTGGTCTGATGAGTGATGAGTATAGGAGACTATGACCTCCCTTGATCTAGATGAGAATCCCTTCATGATAAGGTGGGCAATGTAGAAGGTCTTCCTAACTACTTTAGCTACATGGGTGTCGAATGACAGACTACTATCAACCTGGGTCCCCAGGTCCCTGATAACTTCTTCTGTGCTCAGTGGATTGCCACCTATTTGGTAGCTAGGGTAACCTTGTTTTTCCCGAAGGGTATGACTATGCATTTTTGGCATTTAACTTTAGGCCATGGCTCTGGCACCAGTTATCCGTTTCTGTGAGACCCTTCTGAAGGATATCTGTGTCAGATGTGTTTTCTACTATGGCCCAGTTTGCAGTCATCTGCAAACTTTGTCAGCCATAACCCTCCTGTGTTTGCTTGTACTTCGGAAAAGTAGATGCCAAACAAGAGTGGGCCCAGGACTGAGCCCTGTGGTACACCACTTGTGACAGGCTTTGAGTCTGACATGGCGCCAGCAACTCTGACCTTGTGGGTTCTGTCACTCAGCCAGTTTGCAACCCATCTTGTGATGTATGGGTTAACATTTAAGCTGATGAGTTTTTCAATGATACCCGAGTGGGGTATTGTATCGAAGGCCTTCGCCAGATCGAGGTAGGCTGTATGGACTGCCTTTCCTCATCAATGGCTTTGGTGACTGTTTCAAAAAGTCAACCAAGTTTAGAAGGCATGATCTGCCTTTGACAAAGCCAAACTGGGATGGATCCAAAGTCTGCAAATTCCTATGTCTTTATTTATGAGGTCCATTATGATCCTCTCCATGGCTTTGCAGATAAGGCTTGTCAAGCTAATGGGCGGTAATTTCCAGGGTCGGTGGAGGCACCGCCTTTGTGAAGTGGGACCACAGTTGCAGTGCGCCACTCCTGGGTACGTATCCAGAGGTAAGACTATGATTAAACAGCTGTCCTAGCTGTGGGTTTAATTCCTCGTTGAGTTCGTGGAGCACACAGCCGGGGACACCATCAGGTCCCATGGATGCTGTGTTTTTGCTTTGGAGAGAGCAGTTCTCACTTGGGCGTTGGAGATGTTTGGGGGCTGCAATCGCTTGGTATAGATATCTCTCCTTTGGGGAGGGGAGAAGTTTGCACTGAACCTGTCAGCCAGTATGTTGGCAATGTCTGTAGGATCAGTAATCTTCACATCATTTTGAACTAGTTCTGAGCATATCTGGGAGTTTCCTCCCAGGTTTCTAACATAGCTAAAGAAGGCCTTATGATTGTCTTTTGAGTCTTTAGCTATTTTTCTCTCAAAATTTGCTTTGGATGATTTTATGAGAGCTCTTAGTTTTTTACTTATAGTGATCAAGGGTGTCTTACCTTTTAAGGATTTTGCTCTATCTTGTAGTAGCTTCCTCCTTTTGTTGTAGAGTTTGTTTATGGCTGGGGTCCACCAGACTGGACGCTTGCCTTTGGTACAAAGAGTCTTTGTTTTGCTTGGGATTGCCTTATCCATGCAGTCCTGCAGGTGCTGGTAGAAGGCATTTGTAAGTGATTCAGCGGCTTTAGTACTGCTTTCTGCCGGCTCGCGGGCCTCAAAGGCGACCACACTAGTCTTTAGAAGTGTGAAGTCGGCTTTAGAGAAGTTCTTTACTGTGGTCTTTTTATTTCAGGTGGGGTGGGATGAGGACCTCCAGCGAGATTAGTTTGTGATCTGATCTCACCAGTGAGGGGTATACTTCCGGTGTTGAACATTGTGCTCCCATGTTCGTGATGATGAGATCAAGTATGTTTTCTCCTCTTGTGGGGATGGTGACTAGTTGTTCCATGGCATTTGAGTTTATGAATTCCAGGAACTTTTGGGCTAAGGTGTTTGGGCTTGAGTAGTGTTCCCAGTCTATATTAGGGTAATTGAAGTCACCTAGTATGATGGTGTTTGGTGATACATTTATCCCCTCTAGTGTTTTCAGGAAGGCCATGTGAGGTTCCTGAGTTTGTGAGGGTGGCCTGTAACATGCTACAATTTGCAGAGCAGTCTTGCCTATGGTTAATTGCACCTGGATGGTCTCCGATGCATCGTGCGTTGCCACCAGTCTTGAGGTGTGGGTGTCTTTGATGAATATGGATACCCCGCTCCTTTCTTGGTATTGTCCGGATTTTGGGGCCGGAACGCATGATAAGAGGTAAAACCT
>NC_056725.1:1311225374-1311245374 GCF_019279795.1 Protopterus annectens
AAGGCCAACCAGAAGGCATTCTTTAGCTACACCCACAACCTCAAAGGCAATACACAATTATGTGCAGAACTCATAGTTAATGGAGTCACCTATACTAAACCAGAATATGTAGCAAACTTATTGGCTGTGAAATTCAAATCCAACTGTACTCCTGTCTTCCCTTCAACTTTCCCTCAGGAAATGCCATCAAATATAACTCTCCCTGGTATCACTAGGGAACAAGTCCTTAATGTTCTCTCAAAGACCCAGAGCACTCCATCATGGGCCCAGACAATATCCCAGGATGCATTCTAAATAGCATGAAATATGACCTATCAGGACCTCTGGAATTGCTATTTAACTGTAGTTTCCAAACAGGCTTTGTGCCTCATGAATGGAGAACAGCAACAGTCATCCCTTTGCACAAAGGTGGTCCATCTACAGACTCTAGAAACTACAGACCCATAAGTCTCACTAGTCTCATATGCAAATCCATGGAAAGAATTGCCATGGAAATGATCAATAATTACATAGGACATCTCCAGACACTGGACCTAACACAGTTTTGTTTTGTCAAGGACAAGTCTTGCCTACTCAACCAGGTGAACTTCTTTGAGAAGGTCACCAAAGCAATGGATGAGGGCAAAATGGTTCACATGGCCTACCTTGACCTGGCCAAGGCATTTGACATAATACCTCACTTATGCATTGCTGACAAACACAAGATGTTAGGTTCTAACCCTTATGTCACCCAATGGATAGCCAGCCAGGACCCAGGAAGTTAGAACTGGGGAGTCCACCTCTACAAAGAGGCCAATCACAAGCAGAGTCCCTCAGAGATAGGCCTTGGGACTGCTGATTTTTGACATTTACTTCTCTGAAGTCAAGGCCAATGTCAGTAGCCTCTAGCCGACTAAAGTTGCAGATAATTGCAGATTAGGGCATGTCATTGAATCACCCACTGACACAAATGTTCTCCAGGAAGGGCTGACACAAACAAACAAGTGGTGTCAGATTCATGGATTAAAACTAAATGCCAAAAAATGCATAATAGCATCTTCAGGAAGTCATCCACCCCTGGTTACTATCATATTGACAACACACCCCTAAGAGCTGACCCAGTAGTCAGGGTCTTGGGGACATACATAGACAGTAATCCAGCCTTTAGCCATCACATGTCTACAATAGTGGGGAAATCATTCTATGTTGTGCCACTTAGGAACAAAGGCATGGCATGTAGGTCCAAGGAAGTCATTATTCCACTGTAGTTAGCATTCATCAGACCTATCATTGAGTACAATGGCCCCTTTGGAGAGTACCTAACCAGGCATATCCAACAACTGGAATGTCCACAGAGGTTCCTCACTAAAAGAATACAGGGTGTAAGTAACACATCCTTTGTAGACCAACTCATGGTCCTATCCCTGTATTCTATCTCCTACAGGCTGTTGAGAGGGATCTATGCTGGGAATACAAGGCATTGTCAGACCCTGCTTTGATGGACCTCCTGCATATCCACAAAACAAACAGCACCAGAATTACCTGTCCTAAAGACTTAATCCTTGCCTGTGATATAAATAGGATCTGTTGGAGAATCAGGTATGTATCCCAGAGACTGCCCCTTCTCTGGAACAGGCTCCCCATCAATGTGAAGCAGAATTCCTCCCTAACCCAATTCATGCGTAACTTGGACAATTGGATGGGGAACAGGATATTCGTCCTTGGTTTGGCACCTATGTCTCTAATGGACACAGGCAAGCTGTAAATGGTTTATCTCCCAGGCCCATGCATACACTTATCAAGGGTATCAGAACTTGTCAGAGATTTGGGATGCGTGGCTAGGCTTAAAAAGGGCCTTGTGGTCATTAGCCTAGTAAACACCTATGAACCTATAAGTGAGAAGCATCAGCAAAAAATAAAAGAAGAAAAGCACTCCTGTGTACATTTAATAAAAATATAGTTCTTAACTGAAAAAGAAATTCATAAGGCAGGGCAGTTTCAGTCTGCCAGCAACATGCTAATCCTCTGTCTCTTGTCTAAGTGAGTTATCTGTCTTTTACTGTATTCTGCCATTTACTCCCAAAACTGCCTTTCACCATCAACATACTTTAAATTCACTACCCTACGTATCATAGTTTTTGTAGATTTTATCTCTTCAGGCCCAGGCCACTCTTAGCTGTTTATATTCACGTTTTTGCTTTATGTGCTCATTGACCTTTTTATCTTTCATTATCATTGTTTGGTCCAACTTTTCTGATCTCTTCTCAGGAACATTTCTCTTGCATTTCCTCATTTGACTGATGATGAATCATTTTTATTCTTAGTTTATAATACTAAATGAAGACAACCATGACCATAGCATGCAATAATCACTCCAAGTTTTAGTTCAGTTTAAATTTAATGGTGCACTCTAGTGTATCTTGTACATTATTAAACTGAATTGAACCATCTGGAAAACCAGCAAGATACCAAGTGGCAGTATTACGCTACATTTAATAATTATCGACTGCACAATGTACGGCATCTCCTGCCGTTATTAAACTGAATCAAATATGGCACAAATTTAGCAAAGCAAAAGGGCGCAGAAGATTAGAGTCTTGGCATCTATTTTTTAATTCTTCCATAACATTATTCTTTAGTCATACAAGAAAAAAATGCTTACTATTGTGTCCTGTTGGAGTCTACTTTTTATTTTTTTAAACCGTTCACGGTATTATTAATCATTATTTGCCATCACATACTAATAAAACAATGACAAATGCTTTACAAGTCAGTATTAAACATTGACAAATGTTTGTTTCTACTAGTAATTTTATGTTGTATTTTATATTATTGAAACTTTTCTTCTTGACTTGTCGTTATTGAGCCTATCCCCACTGGGCAGTATAGGTAATAAATATAAATTAAATAAACTATTTTTTACTGCGTCATGCCTTGTACAGCCAGATGTAGGCACACCTGGAAGTAGTTAAGCTGTGATCCAGGCCTGTTAGTGATGCTGCAAGGAAATAAGCTATAGTGCCTGTTACATGGGTTTGAGTAATGGACCTGCAACTGGATGGCCTTGCAGTGCAGGGTGGATGAGCAGCTGATGATCATTTGTCCTTTGCTCATAGAAACATTACCTGGCAGATTTCGGGGTTTATGCCTGGATATCAGAATGAATTGTCCTGAATAAGAATGTGTAATGGCACATAGTTTGAGTGTAAGGGTCAGTATTCTATGCATTGCTTATTACTTACTGTCAGACTGGGTTCATGAAGGGAATGGTTAAAACTATGGGACTAGCTACCAAATGATTGTCATACTTTTTTAATTTTGCCATGACTTTTTGAAGCTGAGTTGTCAGTAAAGTGTAAAGTGATGTGGTGTGCTAATGGAGATTAACACAGATTAGAGGTGCAGGAAAGAGAATCTTGACATCATTGATGATTTCTGGCCAAATGTAGGTATTAAAAGACAGTACCATCAGAATCTTATTTTTTCCTAATTTCAATACTTTTTTTACCATTGATTTTCTCTTAATACTTTTCCCTCTGTGTCTAATTAGTCTCAAGCCCTCCTCTGCAGTCTTTGAGGTAGAGGGCCCTACCTGCATCTGAGACAGAACCAACAAGAGGAAGCTGTCATCTAGACAGCCACAGATAAGTCGGCTCCACCCCACCCTGACCTTCTGCTACCTCCAGTCCATTAGTTCAGGTGCAGTGAGAGGGCTTCTTATCCCATTGACCAGAGGGTTTAACTTTACCCCCCCCTAGTCTGGAGCTATCATATCTCAAGTGGACTCCAATTGCCACAGACCAGGGAAGTACTCATAGCCACCACCCCTCCATTTTTTAAGAACATTGGCTATGGGAGTGGTTTCTTCATTAGTCCCTAACCCCATCCCAAGTGTGCCCTCTTAGAATGCATGAATGCTCCTTCACATATGTTCCTCGGGACTCCTGTCACTATCCTGGGACAGCCAAGCCTGTATCCTTCTGGTAACATCCCTTGTCTGTTATACATGCCTCCACTTGCATAGAAACAGTTGTGGCCACCGGGGAATTGACAGCCCATCCCCCAAAGGATGGGGCACCATATTCCAGTAATTTCCCACCCTCCCGAGATTGTTCTTCCACTGCCTGAATCATTACTTGAATTTGGGCTGTAGGGGTGCTACCAGTGCTTTATCCCTCTGGACCAGAGAGCTTATCTCATTATACAACATCATCTATTCTCTTTAGATCAAGACTGCCATATGTAAAGAAAACATGGCTGAAGTATGTCTCTGTTTGATTTTACATGCTCTGGGCATACCATTTTTGGATATATCAGTAGACAGCCACAAATACGTCTGCCCCAACCTCCACCATTTTTCAAATATGAATAGCCCATCAAAATATTAATAAAAGCACTGAAACTTTGGCCAGCTATCATCAATCTTCAACAAATCCGAGTCAATAAGCAATAGGTTCCCGCAAAACATTCTAAACAGATGAAAAACTCTGTTCAGCATCTAGCTACTAATTAAATGCAAAGGAAGTCAATGGAAAAAAACAAGCAAGCAAACAAATAATTACTTAATTTTCTGCAGTTGCTTCACTCAAAGAAAGCAGAAGTGCTAAGAGCTCGTTGGAAGATGTGTGCTTCTTTGTTACTTTGTTATCAACATTTTTCACAAATGATTCTGTATGCAGTTTTCTTTTTCTTTGTTTTCTGAAGCCATCAACATACTTAGATTTCTGTGCTAATAATGATAATAATAATAATAATAATAATAATAATAATAATAATAATAATATTATCAATAAAAAACAGAAACTCTGAGTTATGCTACTGACGATTGGTGGACAGTTAAGACTGCAAGATTTGTTGTATCATACGGGGGGGTATGACATTAACTGCATTGTGAGAGGAAGGCAACTTGGCTGTGAAAAAAAATACAGTCAGGATGCTAGCCTACATCCAGGGATTTATAACGTATAAGAAATTACAAAATAATAATAACAACTTAAATAGCTTAGAGTGATGAGTACTGCATTGTGCATATGTCAAAATAATTATAAAAATGCTTTCCTTAGTTCATGGAAATAAAATATGAACAAGCAAAATAACTAGTTAGACCTACTACATGGCATACCAACTTTGCTTTGGGGCATTTAATTTTCCAACACCCTTTTTGTAGGCTTGTAGTGGTTATGAACATGCAATTTTCAAATGTCATTTGGCTATGCACCTTTTTGCTCAAGTGTATATTTATTTTACCTAGCCCAGTTGATTTATGCTTATCAGTAGTCTGTACTGTATTATTTTATCATCTTTATTTTAAAGGTGTTGTGGCATATTGCATTCATTGAGCTATTGATCCATGCTCCATATTTCAGCACTTGATTATTCACCATATGCTTAAAAAGTCTAGCTTTGTGATACTTATCGATGGGTCTTTTGTTGAACATCTTGAACTCGTAAGATATGGTATCTTTTTCAGTAAAATTCCCATCTTCAGAGATGTCCGTGGGTCCATACTGCCACATGCTGTGATATTACTTTTTATTTACATAAACACATATGCCCCAAGATGCCAACAGTTCTTTGTTTCTCACACTGTTCAGATCTACAGCTTTGCTATTCTTACTGAAGTACTATGTTTGAATGCCAAAACAGCATAAAAAGAGTCCATGAGCTTTCCGATTCCCAGCAAAGAGGTTTTAACTGTATTCTGTTGGAAAAACAGTGATTCAAACAAGTTATTCAGCACAGAAGAAGGGAAAGTTGTTAGTGTCCAAGAAAATGTCAGTGGTTGACATCTCTTCATGTGGAGATTTCCCTGTGGATCTAGCCCAGGTATAAGACAGAACATTGTCACAAGGACAAACATTCAGAATGCAAGACTGAGTCTGAACCTTGATGTGCTAAGTCTGGTGCTCAAACATCCCATTAAGAGCCATGCAGATTTTGCAGTAACTTACACTTGACTTGCAAGATCTTAATCCCAAACCAGTCCTCAGGTACTCTAGCCCCCAGAGCCATATTAGCTGCCAGTTCCCAGCTGAGAACAGTTCTGCAGGTCATCCTAAACTAAGACATCTGCCTCACAGTCTAGAAATTAATTAGATGTGAGTGCAAGAGAGCTCCCTTACATAGTTCAGTCAGTTCTAGGCCTGCTGCAGCCCTTTCCCCAGATTGCTCTGTCTTTGGCTAGTGCATGATCAAGAAACTGTTACCTAGCCCTCAGTGCTTTTCTCTAGTTTGTCACAATTTTGTCCCCACATGAGCTCATATCCCTGGGTAACTAGGGATGTGATATTCCCACACCCTCCAGATTCTATGAACATTTGGAAGATCTCAGAGCTGCTGTCTCTGGCAAATAAGAAAAGTGACTGCAATACCAACTGCATCTTTTCTGGATAATCCCCTTTTACAGATGCTGTCAAGCTCATGTGGAACAATGTAGACTCATTTTGAGCACCTGCCTCTTCCTATCAGATGTGCCTGGTAGAGCTTTTGGGGAAGAAGCCATGTGGAGTTCTTGGTTATCCTTTCCTTGGAGCATGCCACTTGGGATACTATCAAGGTAATTGGAAGCACCTTGACTCTACCTTATTAATAACTAAAAGAGTTAATGTGCTTTACAAGCTGTTGTGTGAAGGTGAAGAACAAATTTCCAAGTATTCAATTGTCAAACCCTTTGTGATCTTTCCAGTCCTGGACTGGTCACAGAGGCTACAGAATTTGACACTGTGAATGCAGGCAGAGGTTGGAATTTTGGAATGGTGTACCAAAGAAGTTTACTCTTCTGTTGTTTTTGCAGCCTAAGGCCCTCAGCTATTTAATCCACTTTTCCTCAATTCCAGTCTCACATAGGAAGATGCTATATAGGTTTAATGCTGCCCTCTCGTAGTCTGACTCAAGAGGATCATCTTGTGACACTGTCTATGGCTTTGACATGTTGGCAGTGGAATCCCATATCTCACTGTAACTTTCTGCTAATGCTTTAGTTAGGATTGTAAGCTTGTGAGAATATGTGCAGGATGGTGTAGCTGATACTGTCTTTCATGAAATAAAGTTGGGAACAAGATGTTGTAGGTTCAATTCTTTGGGAAAGAACTGTTAGGCCAGGCTATACAGGCCATGGCCTAAGACCTTCTGTGGAGAAAATAGGCTATTACCTTTGTGAAAAGCAGATATGATCCACTGCCTGCTACTTTTACTACTACTTCTTTTTGATCTAGCCATCCCAAAAGAGGAAGAGGTTGGAAAAAGTCCCCCTTGATGCCTGCAGGAGGTCCTTGAGTGTCACACTGTCTTGCCAGCTCCTATGCTGTTGAAATCACTCAAGGTAATTACTTTACCATCTATTCTGCTGCATTCTGACTGTGTTCTGAAACTGCCTGTGTGAGGAAGTCTTCCAAATCCACTCCTACTTGGTTACCTATAACAAAAGGTCTCAAGGTTGCACATGGTATCTGTTTAGGTCATGTTGCAGAGCCCCCCTAAGAAAGACATACTGATCAATAGGGTTGTAAAGATTGTTTAAAAATTGAAGGATGGGTGGAAGTCGACAAGAGAAATTTGTCCAGTTCACTATAAATGGGCATAACTTTCAGTATAAAGTGTTGGCATTTTGATTTCCCTCAGTGCCAGGAGTTTTCACCTGGGTGTTATCATTGTAATTGAAACACTGGATAGCTACTTTTGGTAACCCCATACACAGACTCCATGGAGGTGTTTGCCTTGTGGGCAATCCTTTGCAAGTAGTCTCTGAGGGATAGACTGAACTGGAAGATGTTTTCATTGTTTTCTGCACAAAGGAAGTCCTGTATTGGTGTTAGTTCTTCAGTACTGAGCCCTAAAGTTTTGGTCAATCTCCCAACATTTGACATGTGTCCCCCTTTTGGAAGTTTAAACCAACTGCAAGATTCAATAACTGGTACTTTAATTGTGGAGTGGGAAACTTCTTTAGGCTCCCATATGGCAATGGAGGGGTGTTCCTCTTGAAGAGAGGGTGGGCCCTGCATAAACCAGATGGATCTCAGAGAACTTCTCCTTATTGTGAAGATCTTGGAAATGCAGTTGCTTCTAGGGTCTCTACTGTTCCAGTCAACTGGTGTATTCTGTACTACCTGAACAAGCAAGAGTTCAAGGTTATACCCCCCCCCTTGAGTGAGTCTAATAGGACATGGCCTTGGTGTCCTGGATGAAGGTGCACCACACATTCCAAACTATAATGCATTTGTGCCTTTTGTTCTTGATAGTAACTATTCCTGTCCCATCACTGCCAGCAAATGTCATGGCTAGCACCTTGTCTACAATTATCACAGAACAGCCTATCACTGCTCAGGGTATGAATCCCACTACTGTCAACCTAAATGCTGTCATGGTATGTGAATGGCAAGTGCTATGGTCCTTGGATTTACATCACTGCCCGAAATACCACTGGCTTCAACAACCAGGTTTTAAGGAACCATATCTGGTGTTTAAACAAATAGTTGTCCTTTAAGACAAACCCACATTTCCTTTCAGTGGCACAGTTTTGGAGATTTTCAGAAAGCATTCCATTGGTCTCCCAGTATTCTTTGTGGTAGTCCTGTCACTGCCAGAATAGATGCATTTAATTCTCATAAACTGAGACTTAGGTATGTTCTGAATGACATGTGGTGGATGATGACTAGATATGAACATCAAAAAATGGACATTGGATACATACCAGGTGTGATTACAATGGCCCACAGAGAGGTTAGTGGTATGACCAAACAAGAATTGTTAGAATATAAATGTAAGGTTAATGAGACTTCCCCCATTAGATTAATTACTACATATGGGTGTAACACAGGCATTTTCTGTGATGTTGTACAACAAAATTGGAACATCCTACAGGCAGATGAAAATGTTAGGGCCTTGATTCAGGACAGATGCAGATCTGCATTTAGGAGGGGTAGGACATTATCATCTCACTTTAATCATTACAAGTTGGCAACCCGGGCGTTTGCTCCCAATATACAGGAAACTCTTATGGGTGATGTACTTCAGGGTTGTTACAGTTGAGGTCATAGTGTTCACTGTAACAGATTAAATCAGACCAAAATTTTACCAGTCGTAATACCAGTCAGGTTTATGACATCAAATTTTTTGCCAGTTGTTCATCTGACTGGGTATATATTTAGCCACTTGTTCTTGCTTGGCCTTTTATGTGGGTCAAACGCCCAGGCCTGTGAAGTTTAGGATCATTCAGCATCTAAGTGACATCAATTTGATAAAGTACACAAATGCATTATATAAACATGTGATTAATCATCCTTCAGCTTCTTTTAGATTCACCATAATTGATATTATTAAGGAGGACAGAACAAACAAAATTGGCTGGC
Organism: Protopterus annectens; assembly: GCF_019279795.1. NCBI lineage: Eukaryota > Metazoa > Chordata > Ceratodontiformes > Protopteridae > Protopterus > Protopterus annectens. Next base: position 1,311,234,701 of record NC_056725.1, read on the forward strand.
ACAACATATTAAATAATAAAGAAAAAAATGGATTATAAAGCTAGGTGCTTTACTTTCACCTGGGCTAAATGAAGTTTTTTGAGCAGCCAATGGGTATTTCTTTTTTATAGATGGGAGGGTATATAAGGAGTGTGGATATTTTGTTTTGGTTACACTGAGGAAGGCTTGAAATTTATGATGAAACTGGTCTGTCTCTGATAACTTTATAATAAAGTTACACTCTACACATATTGTGCTGGCTTTTGTTTAATAATGCAGCTTCAAATCTTTGTCTTTATTTCTTGATTTGTATGCAAGTACCTGTTAGGGACATGGATAAACTGACTTGAGTCTGAGAAAGCAGGTTCTTATGTACCCAGTAAATTACATAATGCTATGTATCAGTATAGGGTCAAAGATGATCCTGAATGTGGAAATGTACAAGAAATGTGCCAAATGTTAACTTGTGGAGGAAAACATACCAGCCAAGGTCTCATCAAGGAGGATTTCTCATAGATTAAGAGAGTAAAAACATTTAGGTTATATCTCACAATATTATTTGGTACAATAAACTAAACTATAAGCTGTCGGGCTAAAAAGTACTGCATAGCTAGTAAACACCTCTTCTATGAGTCTTTGACCATTTCTAGTCTGTTCTTACATCCCACAAAAAAAAAAAAAAAAAAAAAAAAAAAACTGTTTTGTCTCCTTTGTCTTTCATCTTTAATATCTTACTTATTCTAATCTGCACTAATGATGTCACTTTCCTTCATGTTGCTCATTCTGGTTTATTCTCCAGAATCACAAATACTTTCTAACTTGCTGTTGATCTTTTTTACAACTTCAGTGATGCAAAATCTTGGTTTTATGGTCATTAGCTCTCCACGAGGAACATGCAGAGAAGGTATGCTCTATGTTAGACTGTAAAGCAGATATAATAAACAATGCTTCTCTTCACTTTAAGGATTCATTGTGTGGACAAACTCTTCTACCAGATTGTTCCTTCAATGCTTAACTGCTCACTGCCTTTTATTCTTTTATTTATTGATTATTTATTTGCATTGTTGTACCAGGAAAGCCTGACAGGGACTAAACCCATTTTCAGCAGAGGCCTGGGAAAAAAAGAACCATTAACATTACAGTATGTTATAAACACACATCAAGGTCATTCACATATTAGATCAGGTAGTTAAGCACAAGTCTTATACAATAGACATTTAAAGTTTATGTAGCAAATCTGGTAAGTATAAGCAGGTCTTATGCAATATATATAGAGAGATAATTATGTACAAGTATTACATTATCAGGAAAATATAGCATTTCTACAGCTGGATACGTCTTCAAATTAGTCATACCTAAAGAGAAACCCTGTTGACTGTGCAAAGTATTTTACTGAAAAGATCAGCAGAAATATTAATGACATGCCTTCTTTGCTATTTCAGAGTTAGCCAATCCTCAGAACTCTTAATATTGTTTCTTGTTACTATATATTGGACATTTATGGTTCTGTAATCAAAGGCCTCTCATAACAAAGCATTTTTTTACTTTGTGTACTGTTTTTCATAGGTACAGTTTAGTTAGTACTGTTCTAAAGGCCAAGCACCTGGATACATGGACAAGTATCCCTTGCCCGTCCTTAGCATCATACTTCATAGTAAAATAATTCTTTATTTACTAAGGCCTCATAATTTCTTCATTGTCCTACCTGCTTTGCTCCTCATGTGGCCTCTTCAGATTTTTAATAAAATGTTATACACTGTGTGAAGACTGGGAGAGATGGGTGAAGGCTGCCAGCCTAGCCAGATAGAATTTTATACATAATTCTATCATTTGTAAATATGAATGTGAATCACAGGCTTGTTGTCTTAAATGAAAAAAAAATGCTGTTACAAAAATGTGGCAACAGTGCTCTCTACTGACCCCAGTAAAAGCCTGAGGTGACCCTTTGTAGGGACAGTGGTGCCGAAAAGTCTACATGAAGAAATTCTTTCTATTGTTTTAACCAAGAGTTAAATTGCTAGATTTAAACATGCAAATGTATTTTTATTGCTCTGTTCCTGACCAGCTGCAAGATAACAAAAGGGAGATGTTAAGAATGTAAATGCAGTTTCTGTCAGCCTGGGAATACCAGGAAAGTGTGACATGATGTAACGTTTTAGCAGAACTGCAGTTTCAATTTAAACAGTGAGAACCAGGGATTATTAAGCATTTTTGTCTTGATATCCAATTCAGCACTGCCTTATGCTCTCTTAAGTAAGTTATCTTAGAAGTGCGTTTTCTTGTAGAAATAGCTAGGACTATAACGATTAGACTAAGTGTTTTTCTGTGATGTCAGAACTGTACTACTGATTTATTTTAAGTATTTCTGTGTGATCTCTGAACTCATTTGACTAGCACTGTGTAGTAGAAAGTATTGTCTTGTGGTTTTAATTATTTATTATTAAATATTTTAAAACCTTTTAACCCTGGCTGGTTTGTGTAGAGATAAGTTAAGCTCTAGAGTACATTGCATGTATATAAGGATCCTGTACCAGGTCACTCTAATAAGCCTTGACTGTTTAGTCACATCTATCAATTGGATAATAATATTGCACAGTAATAATTGAACACCCTTTTAAGAGCCTTTGGGTAGCTGATAATATTAGCTGGGTGATGGCAGTAATTACTACCATATAGTATGGGTAAAAAGGGCACAGCTGGAGAACCTGTGCAGCCTTCCCCAGGAGTGTTTGTGTGGTTTTATAAACTTATCTCCAAGTGTGTGTGTCAGCTGCTTGGGCAGGGACACGAAGCACTGCACTGGTTGGAGATTTTAGCTTGTCCAGCTAGGCTGAGATCTGGACCCTCTAGCTGTGCCAGTGGGGAGTCTTATTGAGGACCTGGGGAGTAAGGGAGTGACCAGCCATGGACTGACTGTGATCTCTGTATGCTCTTAAGGGAAATTGCACTTTACTGTGTATATTTGTTATCCTTTCCTCATATATGAGACGCCCTCTCTGGTGTTAGTGGTGAGGATTGAGGCTCCCTGATTACTGGGCCAGGGCATGGGCGCCACAAACTGTGGTCAGCAGAAGAGGCATCTTCTTGGCCAGCTGCCTCCTGCCCTTACATTCCTTAACATCCTTATCCTTCTCTTTTAAACTCTACAATGGTACCACCACTGCATCTAAATTCAAAAATCTTATCAATTTCCTTGCTACATCCCACATGTGTACAGTGCCTTTCTGCCTAGACACCATTTCCCCTGTTTGCTGACATTACATCTTACTACAGCCTTGCATCTCACATTGCATTTCTTGTTGTTCACGCTTGTTTTTTTTTTCCTGTTCTTATTAAGAATTTTTATAAGATAGTGACATCATTTCAGTGTGTTATCTGACACAAATAAATATAAAAATACACCACTAGCATAGTAATGTATACAAGAAAAAAAAAAAAATATATATATATATATATAAACAGGATATCAGCTGTCTGTTTATATATTTTGACCAGATGCTACATGAATATTTGAAAATATATCAAAATTAATAAAATGTTGCATTTATAAAAGAATAAATAGCCCTTTCAAGCAAGCTGGCAATCCTTTTAGATGCCATAGAGCTTTTCCACAAATGCTCTATTACTGTTATTTCCCTCTTTATTTCCAGCCTATTAATGAATTTCATGTCTACTTGAATTCCTATCACTTGAAAATGTAAAATAATTGAAAGAGTCAGACTGTATAATTATTAAGGCTGGACAGTTTGTCCTAAGTTCACTGTTAGATACTGTATACTGAAGTATGTAAAAGCAAATGAGCATTTTACAGGTACTTTTCAATGTAGTACATACATATATTTACAATTCTTTCATAGCTCACATTCTATGAGTTCAGTAGACATAAGTATTTTTTCTTATTTTGTACACTGTTTTTCATGCTGCACGCTATGATGAATCATTAAAAAAAAATAAGCCCCTTACGCTAATTTTCATAATGTTTCCCTTTTCAAACATACTGTCTTATAGAACCATGCAAGTGAGTTAAAATGTATTACTACTACTACTACTACTAATAATAATAATAATAAAAAGAAGAAGAAATTAATAACGTATATAATGACTGTCACACATGTTCACTCAGTGTTATGGAGGTGTATATAGAGATTAACAGCAAAATCAGCCAGCAAACAAAAATATAACTGTCATACCATTTTCCCATCTTTTGTAACTTTGCAGTTTAGGACTAAGCCAAAGACATGCATCTGGAGAGTTTCTCCCCGGGCCTCCGCTGAAAACAGGCTCTGTGGAACCTAGTCGGACATTCCCGGTCAACAAATGTTAAATAAATAAATAAATAAATAAAAAATAAAGCTATGTGAAGGAACTCATGGGTGAAGCCCCTATGAGAAGAGAAATAGTGCCTTTTAACAACTTTTGGAGTAAGCTAAAATGATCAGGATGCAGATATAACCATAAAAAAGCTCACATGTTACATAGTCAGCTTTCAAGTTACATTTTATTGTTCCTGAGTTTGAGATGACATTAAGAGAGAGCCATAAATGCATGACTAAGTGTCCACATAGCTGCATTCTCCTGATGAAGCTGGGAATCATGACACATTACAGCTCTGTGCTATCAGCAGGAGAGATAGTAGGAAGATCCACTATTAAGGAAGAGGTCTCACCCTCCAGCACCTCAGCATTCACAGCTATGGTGTGAATCATTCCAAAATGACAGTATTTTGTGCATCAAATTATGACTCCTACAAAAAAAAAAAAAAACTGCATTCTTCTCTTCAGTGCTGCTATGGTGCAGCCAGACTGAATCATGCTTATTTTACTTTGTACTTATTTTTTTCCCCATTAAAAGCAAGCATGCATGTGTGTGTGTGTGTGTGTGTGTGTGTGTGTGTGTGTGTGTGTGTGTGTGTGTGTGTGTATGTGTGTGTGTGTGTGTGTCTGTGTGCGCACGCGTGTGTGTGTGCATGTGTGCATGTGTGTGTGTGTGTGTTTATGTTTTAAAAAGCAGTGAAAAAATGTGAAATTCTAAAATTTATATTTTACAATGTGAAATATTTTAAAAATTAATAGAATAACCTATTGATCTATGCAGTTTGAGTAGAAGGCCTCAAACATTTGTGAATTAAGTCTAATCACTGGACAAAAGGAGCATGTTTGTGAAGGTGAAAAACTTCAAATCATAAAACTTAAAATGTTGGTTATTATTTTGCAAACATGATGGTACACGTGAGTATTGATGCCTTGACTCTGTGTGCAGTTCTTTCTACATATAATTTTGTGACTGGTAATAATGCACAGAAGGTTAATACTGTGAGATGTGTCATCCAACTCTGGGCTTGATTCTCTTAGTCTTCCCTTGCATACTGTGTAACTCTGGAAAAGTCATTTAACTTGACCACTGCTCCCCTGGTTGCTTGTGCAAAGATACACAAATTAATAGAAATTATAGTACTACTTACAGCTGCGTAATCAGCTGTCAGTTTCACTCAGACTTAGAGATGTTTATTTACTAGCTGTTATAAATTATTTCATTTTACTAAATTAAATTCACAGTCTTGAAGCAGATCTGTGGAGCAGCATTACCGCTGAAAAGAAAAGATAAGAGAAAAACCTATAGCATCATTTTACACTATGTATGCAGGCAGGCAAGAACAGGGTTAAGAACCTTGATTATGTGTGTTTGGGGGAGGTGTCAGTCATGTGAACAGCAGCCTTCTATTGACTGCCTTAAACTAAGTCTGAGTGACATCTCTGTTCCAGCAGCTGTTGTAAAAGAGGAAGTAGGCGGGAGAAGGATATAAGCAGCAGCTCTCGTTATTTGCCTTTCTTTTTCAGCTCTTCAGCTAGAACATCCCTAGTTGTCTGTACATTTTTTTCTCTTGGGCTGTGCTCTTATAAATCTGCCACCCTGAAGTTTCTGGCTGTACTCCTGGCAGCAGGGATGCTTGCTTTTCTTGGTGCAATTATCTGCATCATTGCAAGCATTCAGCCTGCTTCCAATGGAGCTGTCCCTAGTTCTGAAAATAAATCTGTATCTGTCTCTGATGTGGAAGGGGGACTGGGAGCTCTCCATGGTGCTGATGGCACATATACTGGGCTGGATGGGCTTAGTGGTCTCCCTATCACTGGACCACAAACTCAGACTTCCAGCCAGTTCCTCTGCACCCCTTTGGTTGACATGTGCTCCTCTGTAGGATCAAAAGATGCTTCAGTTGTTGGAGATGTTTTATTTCTGCAGACTACTGCAGAACAACTTAGGCAGACTGCGCTACAACAGAAAAACCAGATACTTTCTGACCAACAAACTATTAAAGATTTGACAGGAAAGTTAAGTCAGTGTGAGAATGGCTTGGAACTTAGTTTTAGGGACACATCTGAAGGATGGGGCTCCAGAAAAGAAACCATGGGAGACCTACCTGTGGAGTCTGATGAAGCAATAGAAGAACTGGAAAGGGCTGTCATAACTTTAAAAGACAGAATTGAGAAATTAGAGGTAAGAACTTTGTTTTCATTTATGTAAATGGAATATTATACTTCTTAAGCATTTCCGTGCATAAAGTCTTCAATTTCTGAACTTATTTACTTTATTATGTTGTCATTTTATGCTGTTTATTGCTTAAAACAAGCATAATACTTCTTTTTAAAGTCTTACGTTTTTGAACAAATCATAAAATAAAATAACAAAGTGGTTTGGAAACTCCAGAATATGTTCTGTATTACTTTTGCTTTCTTTATTCATTAAATTATTGAGCCTTTTCCCCTCACTGTTCCATATATACACAGATGTGCAAACATGCAAACACACACACACACACTTTATCACAATCAAGTATCTATAAAAATGAATACTAGGTATAAATCAGAGAGGTAAGATTTATTATCAGCTTTCATCCAGCAGAAATATTCCCAGTAGAGTAATTGCTTCAGTTGCTTAGCAACAAAGTCATAAAATGAAGCAGAAATGCTGGTACAGAATGGTTACTGTTAGTTGCAGCACCAACTATAGCATTGTTACAGCATCACTATAGCATTGTTAATTTCTTTGTTCTCTCGTCTGAAAACAAGAAAAGAAAAAAAAAAATGCTGAGAGATACAAGCAGTTCTAATTTGCTGTTGTGACCATCAGAAATATTTCTATTTCCTTGACTAGATTACTTTGTCATGATATCGTTTTTAATATTATGATGTTAAGGTCTTTCTGTACTCAGGGTTTCATTATTATGATTTTCAAGCTTTTTTGAATTAAGCATATTTATATGACTGCAATATGAGAAGTATGGACCTGTCTGATTAATCTATTTCTTTTCTTATTACTACACACACACCCACACTCACACCCACACACACACACACACACACACACACACACACACACACACACACACACACACACACACATATATGTTCCTGTCTGCACATTTATTCTTTCCTGTAGCTATTTAAGTCATTATTTTCTGATAATTTTAGTGCAGTTACACCATCTTGGTATGGGCTCAAATAGAACAAAGCATTGCACTTTATTACACATCTAGTAAAAAAACACATAACTAGCAACATTAATGAAACTGTGGATTAATGTTCTTTCATATTTTTCTCCTTTTTGGTTCCCCACAGCTGACCATAAACTAAAAAACACACAACTAGCAACATTAATAAAACAGAAGATTAATGTTCTGTCATTTTTTTCTCCTTTCTGGCTCCCACAGCTGACCATAAGCTGCTCCCAGTGCCTCCCCTCATACAATAGGTCTACCAGACTCACCTTTTTGTACTCTGGGCTAAACTTGACATACGCTCTGGGCTGGTAAGATAACAAAGACCCCCAGAGCAACATCACACTTCTGCTGTAGAGTGCTTTCATCTAGTTTTCCCTGTCCCTGCCATGCCCAGTTATACCCCAATGGTGGTATTTGCAAAGGATATCACTGTCCAGTGTAACTTCAGGTAGTGCCTTTCAGTTGCTTCCCTAGTATCCAGCAGGGAAGTGAATCATGACAGTGTATCCCAAGCATGCATCTCCTTGCATCCTCCCAGGACAAGCATGCCTCAGACACACAAGCCACTAATCAAACTTGAGTCCCTTGGATTGTAATCAGGGCTTTATCCCTCCTTGCCATAGTGCTGGCCAGTTTCATTCATGTTTTTCTAGACTTTGTTTATTTCATCTAGAAAGTAACTGCTTGTCTTAAGGTATGTCATGGGAGATTACAAAGATATATAGGAAAAACAAAGCATTTCACGTACACATGTAATAATTTATATTCATTTGCCATTTAATGATTTCAAGGACAGAAACCATCAAGACATTTTTTTCTGTGAGGGACAATGCTTTCCATACCTACTCTGAAAAGGGGCATCAGTTGCAGCCCACCTCTGATATAAACATTTTTAAGGTTGCTGCATCGTATTAAAAGGGTCAATCCCCCATATAATACAGTCAACAAATTGTGTGTCATCAGAGTCTGATTCAACAAATGCAACAACTGGTGTCATACCAAAGCAATTATTACACATGGCAGTATAAACTCTTCCACATAAGTTGTTTCTGCATGTTATTTCTTGTGACTAAAATAGATAAATAACAAGACTGCTTCTTTTTGTTTTTGATGATACATATTTATTTATATAGTATAAATTGGTTTTGCCACTACAGAGCTCTGTGCTCATGATAACATTGTGTTTGCTAGAGCTAACAATAAAAATGAGCACAGCTGGCATATTCTGGTATATTAGCTTGGTTACTACAGAAATGTCTCTACAGTCTTTGTCTGCATAGTTCATGAAGCAATAGTATAGAAAGGGGGAAGCATCTAGTAGAAAAATGTTGCTATACTGTTGTTAACTGATAAACTAAAATTAAAAAGTAGCAAAACATCTGAAGTTTTATTCTGCTGATTTCACAACATATTTTATAGTGATGCACAGTTATCAATATTATTTTAAAAGTAATGTAAATATATTGGTAATATTTATTTTGCACAGAAAAGTGCAGTGAGTTATGAACGTATACACACTATTGTCTGCAATTATTAATCTCTGTGTATATATATATATATATATATATATATATATATATATATATATGTTTGAGTGTGCATATGTCTGCTTGCATGTATATATGTGTGTGTGTTGTGTTTGTTCTATATTTGAAAACAGTACTGTCTACATTTAGAAAATTGCAATTCTGAATGCAGCTCGGTTGTTGCATGTGACTTTGCTACATGTTATGAATTGCAACAAAAAGTGGCAGGAGAATTTCTTGAATCTATTACTTCAATGCATAACAACTTGTTTATGATTGGAGACCTAATCATAACGCTTTGTAACGCATTATGTTCTCTCTCTTTTCATAACTGGGTGCCTTATGATACTTAACATTATAAATTATTATGCAAAACAAGTTCTGATTTGGAACCTTTATCCATGCTTAGTTACTTCTGGCTTTGTCCCCAGCTTTTGAGGTGATATGTTAAAAGCCAAAGGGGAGCACTTTATTTCTGGCTGCAGTTTCTATGGCATTACAAGGCAACTTTCAGCTTTATAAATTGTTAATTGGTTTCCCACATAATCCATTGATGTGTGCAAAATGTGGGACAATAAGAAATTTGCTTATAATAGTGAGGTTAACATGTAACAGCCTCACTATAACCAGACTATTTTTTTTCTCAGTTTAGGATAATCGGTGTGCTGTATCTGTTATAGTATGTGTGACAGATAAATGTTGCCGCTATAAAATAAAGTAAAATTACTGCCACACCTTGTAGCAAATTACAACTTGTTAATGACCAAAGGCTTGTGTAGTAAATGAATTATTAGGGCGGAAAAACAAATATAGTATAAATTGTACAAACTTTACCATATGCAAGTGAAACAAGAATAGAATACTGTCCCACAAAGGATTCAATGATATGGATAAATAATGATCATGTGGGGCAACTGATAGCACTGTTAAAGTACAAGTGAAAAGACAAACTACAATAGTGAAAGAAGATCAAATGTAAAATCGATTCATGGCATGGCCACTGCTGTTTACTAGAGTGTTAGAAAAAAGCACAGTCATAATATAGCAGAATGTTCTTCCCCATGAATGTTTGATGCACGATCCCTCATAAAACTAGAGCTGTGTGGATAACACAGTGCTCTACATTCTACAATGCCACATTTAACATTCTAACTCAATGCATTCAAAAAAGTAGGAAAATGAAAAATTCCTTATTCATATGAACAGAAAATCATTCTCAGAGTGTGGAACTCTCTACCCTTCAATCTACGATAAAACAGACTTTTGACCATTTCTGTTTTGGCAGTCACATATAGCATAGTGCGACACACAGACGCAGAGTTCAGAGTACTATAAAGACCAGCTACTAAAGCTGATTCCATAGCTTTTGCAGCAACTAAGCTAATGAAAAAGAACCTCCCAGACTATGTAAAGATACTGTGAAATACTGATGAGCTTATAGAAATTACACAGGTACATTGTGTTTGTAAGGACCAGCACCCCTGGCAAACAACAGACTGTTACGATACTGATATAAAGTTTAACAATGCTCTTCTTTGGTTATGGAGCACATTCAGATATGGAATTAAAACTCATTATTATCTGGATGAAATAAAGAAGACAAGAACTGATAGCTGGGATGCCAGGGTAAAAGTGTGTCATGCCTTGTTTGGAATATTCCCTGGAAAAAAG
>NC_056725.1:1311257874-1311395374 GCF_019279795.1 Protopterus annectens
CTGTTTCTTAAGGAGATCACAAATGAGGTATTTCTGATGATGGTGGGTACAAAGCGGACTAACTAAAGAGTGGGTCTCTATTAATTTCCCCAAGCACTTTGACTGGCCAGTGCTTTGGGCCTCATTATAGAACTATCCATTTCACTTTTTGTTTCTACCACTGCTGTCTTCTCCCCATTATAGTCAACACCATGGTAACCTCCATGTTTACTCACCAGATGGGTCCCTTCATTCAGGTAGATCATGCCCTTTGCTAGACATCATACTAAAATCACATTGTACAGCCTGATATTGTGCTTCTGTGTAACAGAAGGCTCCCATGGGGTGAGGAATTAACCAGACCATCACATAAGTGATTGGGAAACATTTTTCTTCTGTTATTTTGATGGCATATTTTGCCAAATACCCGGTATAAACTATCCACACTCAGCCACCCTCCCCAGTTTTGAAGTTTGATATGAGGACTATGTGGATCTCTGACTACCTTCCTTCCGTCATGGAAAAAATGCTGTCCAAATCTTTCAATTGTCCCTATTTTGGAGGTAAGTTCCTATTTTCAGGCCTGATTTACGTCTGCATAGGATGTCCCTATCTTTTTAAGTTTGTCCCTGTATTTATGCTTGATTTCTGAATCCCCCCTCATCACATGTGATTTTCAAGGTTGTCTAGTACACAGAAAGCCAGACGACATAACCAATGTACCAGTGGCAACAATAATTTAAAGAAAGCGGACATGTCTTACATCTCCTTTTTTCCTGAAGTTAAATTAAATGACCTTGTTTGGTAGAATTTTACAATACAGTTCATTAAAGTCTACAGATTTTTACACTGTCTCTGATGGTGCACATATATTTTTCTATCATTTTTCTCATAGTCTGTTTTTTAAACATGTGTTTTTCAGTAGTATCCCACATTCCAACTGTAAATGGGAAGAGTTATGTGCTATTTGACAATCAAATGTTACGTTAATTAGATATCCACATTTTTAGCTGGATGTTCGTACTTTCCAAAGACCTTTGTTCCTATTTTCCGTGTCTGGAGGCTGAGTGGTATGATGCTGTCCCTTACATGACCGATCATTTCCTTCACAGATACTAGGCACATTGATTATCTAGCTCAGCTACTAAATTCATACTACCACTACTGTACCCAGATTATTCTGCTCATAGGTCATCTGAACTGGATTTGGAAAACATAACGTAAAGATTGAAGAGGCTTCAAAGAGTCGGTTAGATTAGTACAACCACTAGTTATTGGGAAATGATGCAAATCCAGGGGTGCTGTGAGGTGTGATGATGAAGGTGGAAGGTTTCAACACCCTTGGAACAGCATTATTTCCACAATAATGCCAGCCACATAGGGCATTATTGCAATTAGACAATGGGCTATTTGTTAAATTGGGTCATATTTATTTTTAATAGAATATGCATTATTTTTAATATTTGTATGTAAAATAGTTCTGCTTATTTTTTTTTAATTTGCTGCAGCAGATGTAATTGTTGTTGGATGAAGTACACACATATGTCCAGCAATTACAGCCACGTCCCTGACTGGATACAACTCACCTGCGATTATGATCATATGAATGAAAAAAAAAATCATATTGCAAATTACTGCAGACCCCTCAAACTATCCCTGATTTTGCAGAATGTTCTTGATTTGCATCCTTTATTTTTTTATAGTAAATCACTAAACATTTCAGTTAATCGATAAAGGTAGACATTATTGTTTCAAGCTTCCTATTGTTCATATAATTCATGTTGATGAAAAGCCTCTAAAGATCCAAATTTTTGAGGAAAGAAGTTAAGTGGCATGTGCTATCCCTCTGTCTGTCTCATTCACTTTCTCTGTCTCCGTCAATCTGTCTCTCTCACTCTCGTGCACACATACACACACACACACACACACACACACACACACACACACACACACACACACACACACACACACACACACACACACACAAACAAAGAAATGAATTTTTTTCACCTTGCTAAATGTGACTTTTCAAACCATTCTTAATGAGGTTTTAAGAAAAATGGAGTCTTTACTTTTGCTTGTTGATTTTTTTAATTTATTTTTTTAAATGATTTTATGTTTATTAAAAGCAAAGATGTGTTTACCAAAATAAAAATGGTGGCCATTTGCTTTTTTTGTGTCTGAGTAGTTTTGAAGCTGCAGAATTGTGTTTTGCCAGGCATTAAATTTTACAGTAACACTCTGTTAGAGAACATTTGTTCTCCAGTCTAAGGTAAAGATGTATGGTTTGCCCATTGCCTAAATCTGGTTAAAACATATTCAGAAAGAAGGACACACTACGTCATATGCTTGGAGACTGAGGCTTAATAGGATTTAGCTCCAAGTAAGAGCTCAGTCCTTGTCATATGTAAATGTTCATTGTCACTGGAATTTGGGCTTTGGGAATTTGTTAGCAAGTCACTGCATTATCCTGCTTTAGTCTGAAGGATATCTGTATAAAGACAAGATAGCTAGCCTACTTTTGAGTGATCAGCCAATGCTTTCTAGGGCTGTGGTGGTACATGACATGTTTATTGTAAATACATGACAAATTTATTATGCCATAACCTTTTTTTAGTGTTCCAGATAGATATCTTAGAGCTGCGGCTTTATGGAATAAACTGCTCATCTCTACAAGAAAAGCAGTTAAAATAACAAAATTCAATATCAGTTTAAACTGACATATAGGTGAACCTGCATATGATTCTGGTATTTGTGAATCAGTGTTCCTTTATAGTCATATGACCAAAACAATGTACAATAACTTATGAATTTATATACAAAAGAAAATGTCATTTTATTGGTATTTGTCATGCGACAGATTAGAACAGGGAGAACAGAAATGCTCTATTTTTTATCATCTTTTGTGCAAGAGGTGTTTTTCCTGTTCAGCACACACATGCACCCACGTACACTTATATGCACATACACACACACACACACACACACACACACACACACACACACACACACACACACACACACACACACACACACAAACTCACAGGTTTAGCTACTGGTGCATTCACTTGACTTTCACTAGTGATCAACAGCACCCTTTCTGACTTTCTGGCAACCTGAGTTTATTTCCAAATGCAGGTTTCCAACATTGCAGATGGAAATCCAGTTGCTGCTCTGACAGGGCAATACAGTAAGAATTACATTATGCTTATTTCACCACACTATACAGCACAATGATACAGGCAGACTAGAAGCCTTAATATGCCCAACTACATACTTCAACCACATATGAAATGCTTTGCAACATAACAATCACCCAGCATGTTTACAGTATAGTTAAGCTTCTTGAGGTGTACCATTGTTTTGGTTCGTTTTTTTTGTTTTTGTTTTGGGGAATCCATCCCTTTGACAGACCACCCACCATCTTAGCATTCTACACTTCTACCCATCAAGCACTTGTTCCAGTTTCTAGGGTTCTAATAAGTAACAAGCAAATTTATGCCAAGACATGCAGCAACTATACATTTGTAAAGGCTTTGTAGGCAAAACTGAAATGAAAAGTTTAAAGAACTGTCTCTGTCTGCTGTTTTGACATATTAGCATACCTCTCTTAGAACAAGAAATCTAGTCAAAAACATAAAAAATCGGAGGACAAAGGCCCAAAAATGGGGACAATTTTTTAAATATTGGTCTTACAAATGTAGACAGTTCATAGAATTACAGGTTTTGCATTAGTATGAATATCCTGAAGGGTATGACATCTGAAACTCAGATGTCTGTCAATATTTTCTGACTTTAATCCTCAATGGTTTACCAAAGATTGGTCAGAAAATCAAAATTCTGTGAGGAGCAGACCAAAAATATGAGGCAAAATTCTGGACATTCTACAAAAACCTGGACAGTTGAGAGGTATGCATGTTAGCTCTGTTAGAAACAGAGTTACCTAGTCTGGAACCCTTTTTATCTTCAAAATGTATTTTATGTTTGTGGGATGCCACAAGCACTCAGGTTCAAAATGAGATCTAATTCATCTGCTGTGTAGTAGCAGAATTATTTATAGTGAATAGCTGATCACAGATCTAGACCAACATACAGCTGTTAGCTACACAATACTATTGGCTGATCAAGTTCCATATCTCAGTTTATTAAATGACTAATTCCAAGGCTTCAATAATGGCTCATTAGTGAAATAATGACCAGCCTCTGAATTCACAGCATCCCAAGATTTCAAATGATTTCAAGAGGATTCCTTAGAAGGTAACCATGCTGTTTTATGCAGAGTAATGATACAGTTTTCTATCTTCTGGAAAACAATAGTAGCACTAATCAAATATGCTCCATCCCATTTAACAAAGCACACACTAAAACAACAAAAATAAAGTAGAAAACCCAGTATTAAAGTCTGTCTATGACACAATGAGCACAGGTAAGTACTAGGCTGGCTGCCCTTGTGGGTCATTTTTAGTTTAGTCAATTTTCTTTCAAAGATGAGAATCATGCCCTGAACCTTGTGTCTGTGAGGTAAACACCTTAACCATTATACTAACCCTTAACCCCAATGGATCTGAAGTCAGGTTATTTGTTTTGTTGTGGTACAAGGAGCCATTTAAACAAAAACAAGTATACTACTCCTCTGTGACATGACTTCATTTCCACAGTTTTAGAGAGTTTGGGACAGGTTGGGCACCAAGCTGGCAACTCAACACTGTAAAACTCCACTGCCAATCATGAGTGGACAGGTGATCCGCTGTGGCGACCTCTAACCGGGAAAAAAATGAAAGAGGAAAGGGCATAAAAAAAGTCATCTGGCAATTTGTAGTGAGTCAATCAACCACCCTTTTAGTGCCTTCCAGCCTTTTCTCTGATATCTCCAACTAGAGAGATACTAAATTGATAATTATCTTCCAGAGACAGGAAATGTATTGTTCAAAGGTAACATTAAGAGAAATGTATTGGTTAGAATTTACAAGGTAGAATGAACTGATCATGGAGGAAATAAGGCTAACAGAAAATTTTAGGAGGCCAGGATAAAAAATATAGATAAAAAACACCAGGATAAAAATATAGATAAAAAGCAATAAACAAAATAGAAAAAAAAAACAAAAAACAAACTGCAGAAATCACAAAAAAAAAAAACGGCCAGAGTGCAAGCAAAACTCTTATTTAATGAAATACAGTAAAGTGCTTTTTGTTTGTAAAATAACAAACTTCATCAGACTAAAACAGTGTTAAACTACAACTGAACTTCTTAAATAGCATTTTATAAGCCTGCCATACACTAGAAAGGAAATTATGTCATAACAAAATTAAATTTTTTTTTTCAAAAATACATAAGCACATATATATAAAACACACATAAAATACATTAACTAAATTCTTTCATTAATAAATAATCTAAAGACATCCTAGTTGATTATTATTAATTAAAATATTTCTTGTTGTAAAAAAATATATATAATATATATATATATATATATATATATATATATATATATATATATATATATGTAAATATACTTATTAAATCACTACTCTAACACAGGTCAGCAATAATTCAAACCAGCTTACAAATAATCTCACCTAAGTAATGCTTTTAGCCTGAGTATACTATTGACTGCACAGTAGTTATTCAAACCCAGCCATACATAAGAATGTAATTTTAGTTGCCAGATTAATTCTGCTCTTTCTAAATGTAGCATCCATGGGTCCCCCTAAGTTGCTCATGGACCTGCTGGATACCACAAAATTCAAATGTATGTTCACCATACTCCTGTATGTGTTTTGCAAGTGCATTTGTTAAATTCGTCTTTCTAATGGCATATAGGTGCTCACATACTCTTTCTTTTAGGGTTCTAGTAGTCTTCCTTATATAATAAGCTGGACAGTGCTTACACATTGCCACATATACCAGCCCTTTCGAATTACAATTTAGTTTATCATACATATTATATTTCTGACCATTGATTTGAACATATTTACCCTCATACATATGCTTGCATGAATTACACATTCCACATTTTTTCATTCCTTTTACTTGGTGTTTTTTTATTTGACACATTTCAAGAAGAGTTTTTAATTTCTTGCCTCTCCTGGCTATCATTTTTCCATAGACACTTGCTGATTGACTGCCTGTTGCAGTTGAAAGAAGTTAAGAGGTATGCACTCTCTCTGTCTTTCTGCCTGTCTTTCTGACACACACACACACACACACACACACACGCACGCACGCACGCACGCACGCACGCACACACACACACACACACACACATTCATACAAAGTCACATACATACATTTTTCTATCTTCTTTATTAACTTTTTTTAAATGTTATGCTCACTTAACAGCAAGGCCACTCATATATACACACACACACACACACACAAACACACAGATCTTCTTGGTTTCCCATAACATGACCTCATCCTTCTTTAGCACAGGGTCATAGTCAGGGAACTTACAAGATGGCTACAAAAGAGTAAGAAGCATGCGGAATCACCTCTGCATTCTTTTAACCAAGACTGAGACACTGAATGATTAAGTGTCATTAACATTTATTTTGATTAATATTATGTTACTGTATAGTAAACTCTATATATGTTTTTAATATTATTTTGGCTTAATTGTCTCTAAATCTGCATTCATAGTAAATGGCTGCTGCTCTGGTAGGCACAGCAACAGAACAAATGGAGACTCAATTTATAAAAATCAAAATGTGGTTTGTAAACTACAGATAAGGATGTGATGCTAAAATAACTGAATCCAATGCAATTAATAAAAAAAGGCTACATCTTTTAAGAGCAAAATATGATTTTCTATTTTAGAGATAAAGTTAACTCCATTGCAGTCACCCTTGGGAAAAATGTTCCTGCAGTTATCCTCAGTCAATTGTACTTTATTTGAAATGAATAAAACATTGGATGAGTCAGAATGGCTTGTTTCAAAAACAAAAGACAAGGCTGCAGAATGTGGTACATAAATTAAAAAAAACATCAAGCAGACATGTTTTTCATCAAAGAAAATGGATTTGGAAGTCAGCAGTCATCATAGTAATATTCTCTTAAGCGGTCTTCTTGATAATGTATGTTTCAAATTCTGAATCAGCTACTATCTAATGAAAAATTAGTTGAGTGAGAGCAGTCAGAAATTCACAACTTGCAGAAATTCTAATGCAAATCTAGATCAAACTCTTGAATTTCCAGGACCTAGTATATCATGAAGGTCTTTGTTTGGAATGGTTACCAGCCTAACTTTCCTCCAGATGTTCTGCAAGAATATAAAGCCAAAAGACAAAACTATTACCTTTTTGCAAGGGTATAGCTAGACATACTCAGTGTATTCAATGAGTAATGTTTTCTAAGCATTGCTTACAGACATTGTGCCTCAAAGACCACAGCATGTCTAGAACAGTCTAATGTTCACAGTACAAAGTTACAGAAAACATGTTTATGGGATTTCTAAGCATTGCTTACAGACATTGTGCCTCAAAGACCACAGCATGTCTAGAACAGTCTAATGTTCACAGTACAAAGTTACAGATAACATGTTTATGGGATAGGAATACACCACTCAAAATAGCATTTTGTGTTTATAAAATGTCAGCAGTTGAAAAAAATGGCTCCATTTTCTATGAGTTTTGGCATCAACATTCTTTACATGGTAGGTTGGTGATGTGGCCCAAGCACGAAGTCTGAGTATAAAATAAAATTTTCTTGCTACACCCCTGCCTTTTTTGTCAGTCAGTAATTGATTAAACACAATATTCATTTTAAATTGCTTTTCCTCCTGGGTTTAGATTACCTGGAAAGAAAAGAGATATCAAGTAAATATTGCAATTCTGTTCAAGAAGCTTTTTTACTGTTTTAGAAACATTTTACCAGCATGCCAGACTGAAAAATATTAATACTTAGTCTGGTTAATGTAGTTTCATTCCTTTTGCTTAAGTCTGGTGCAGATGGGGTATGTTTTAGCAGTAAGAAGTTATGAACATTGATTATACACTGCTGCCTTTAGTACACATTTTGCCTTTAGTACGCATGTTAAAAAATGTTTTTTTTATATATAAATTTGCTAAGTGATAAAGAGAGCATAACGTTGCACTTTGCTTACTAAATATTGTTCTTGCATTCATAAGCAGTGCTTTAGTGTTTTATGTATTTGCTGGTAAGGATTTGTAATCAAGGGTTTGTTTTAGGCAACTCAAGTTAAGAAATATATTTCAGGTTTACAAACATTAAATATTGCTCTAGTGTTCCATGTTTACCTATATTATATTAGTAATATCAGAGTTATGTTTGTTATTTTAAAAAACATGTATTCATTTGAACTCACTGTATGGACAAAGGATACTAGTAGAGGTCTACAAATGGATACATAAGCATTCACAGCAGTGTATTGAATGATCTAACTATACTCTGAAGAATTGATGTTTACAATTTTATTCTTTATTTGACAGTAACTGTATTGTTTGGTTATGAAGTTATATTTTCAAGCAAGCACATTGACAATCATACTATAAACTGATTTAAATAAAATACTTTATTCTGAAAAATAAATACTATTTAAGTAGGTTATATGTATTCTGTTAATGTATTTTAGTTTTCTATGTTCATATTAGACATATATAATCAGGTATAAGATACTTATATTGACAATTTCAGTTTCATTAATCTAATTACTCCATTAAATGTATTATTAGCTAAAGAGATATGAAAGTTTGTATTTTATACTATTTCTTGAGGTCTGTCTGAGAAAAATTTATATATGTGCATACATACCTATATATTGTTTAGAGGATTATAATTCTGTCATGTTGTGGTTCTTTTCTAAAAAGTACACTGTTGATATTCATAACCCATGGTGGTGCAGTGGTAGCGTTGTCGACTCACAGCAAGAGGTTCTCTCATTCAATTCTCGGCTGGAGCACCTTCTGTGTGGAGTCTGCATGTCCTCCCCACAGTCGAATAGCGTTCGAAAGACATGCGTAAATGGGCGTGCCTTCGTTGAAGGTTGGGTGTCGAGCTGGCACCTTGGCACCATAAAAATCTACTGCCAATCATTAGCGGACTGGAGTTCCGCTGTGGCGACCCCTAACCGGAAAAAGCCGGGAAAAAAAACAACAACACTGTTGATATTCATAATGAGTTTAGACATAGTATATTTTTGCTTTTATGGTTCTGCTTAATAAGCAGTTTAATAACATTACAGCCTAATAGTAACTGGTTGAATTTCTGCACTGAACTAATAGAGAGATCTATTTTTTGATTTAACATCGAATGACACTATAACAAAGAGCAAAACAAGTTCTAGTAAATTAGATTGTTAATGGTTAATCTGAGATATATTATTTAAATAGCTTAGAAGCCCTCACAGGATTAAGTGGTTAGATAAAAACTATATACAGAGCACAACTTTTCACATGCTATAGTTTGTCATTTCTTGTTTATGTCATGGTGCAGAATTTAGTAAGTGTGCAAACATAAATTGATATTTTGATTAAGTAAGGGATTCTGTGATCTTATTATGCAAATCCTGTGTTTCATGTTTAGTTCCAGTTATTTATTTTTCAATAAATTAGACAGAACTGACTGGATATTGAAAGGTACAGGCAGATTATTTAAGTGCTGGAGGCAGGTATGTTTTGTTAGCATATAATAGTTTTAATTAGTTAGAATATGACATTGTATTGGGCAGCCATGCTGGTGCAGCGTTTAGCATTGCCACCTCACAGTAAGAGGTTCTCCGGTTTGATCCTTGGCTGGGGTACCTTCTGTGCGGAGTCTGCATGTCCTCCCTGTGGTCACATGGGTTTCCTCCAGGTACTCCAGTTTCCTCCCACATCCCAAAGACATATTGTAGGTGGATTGGACACTCTAAATTGGCCCTAGGTGTGAGTGCATGTGTGCGTGTCTTCTGTGGAAGGTTGGGCGCTGGGCTGGCAACTCGACACTGTAAAACTCCACTGCCAATCATGAGCAGACAGGTGATCTGCTGTGGCAACCCCTAACCTGGAAAAGCCAAAAGAAGAAGAAGAATATAACATTGTATTATTTTTTCTTAACTCTTTAAAGACTCACAGAATAGAAATGAGATTTGTTTATGTTAGATCTCAGAAGGGTTCTTTAGGGCCTGCTCTCTCTTTTAAAATGGGTTGCAATAATCTTTTTCTTTTGCATTTATTATTTTGTGTAGTATCATATATATTATAGTATGTGCAAAATCTTCTGTAAACTAATATACTGCTTACAATTTAAAGTCATGATTTTAAACTTAATGACATTGAATCTAAACACAATCCAGAGTCATAAGCACATTTTTCATCTATTTTGTAAAATCTAGTGCTTGAATAGCTTTGATCTAATATGTTGATAGAGCAATTAAATATAACCAGTAAAAAATGGACCAAGCTTATTCTATGCTGTAGAAATTTCTGAAAACAAATCTGGTATTGCTGTATTGGTTAAAAGATCATTAAACATAAACATGGGTTCCACAGATATTGATTTTCAGGGAATTCATTACTGCTTTACATTTTTCCATTCTAGTATTAAATATATATGCTCCTCATTATGGGCAAACTTACATTAATTTAAGTAATTGCTTAACTTGAAAAAAACTGTTACATTCTTCTAGTAGGTGATTGCACTGTACTACTGGACCCTACAACTGATAGACATTTAGAAGCCAAAATTTGTAAAGAAAAAGTTTTGAAGGTAATTTTAGACATTATGGAGTATGTAACTGGGTAGATCTATTTAGATTACACTACCCTGCATCCTTACAATAAACCATATCATCCCTACACAAACCATCATCTAAATTAAATTTATTTTTCATTTAAAATAAGTTACTAACTGTTAAAGATATTTTTATAGAACCACATACCACATCATTTTCTGGTACTCAACATTTTTTTCTTACATTGAAATGTGAAAGTTTGTATTTTATACAATTTGATAGCACTGCAAAAACTCAAAATTAGATTGGAATTTAATATTTAATATGTAATCCTCATATTTTGGAAGATCCACAAGGGACATAATTAATCAAGGGTCATATATTTTTAATTTAATTAAGTGGCATTGAACTAATTATATTCACTGAGCTTCACTAAAATCTTTAGAGGCTTAGTAATTTCCAAAACAATGTTCTTTAAAAATAATGAAGACATAGCAAGAGAAGAAAGGGACAAAATCACAGAGAGAGTGAGAGAGAGATTAGTGATGCAAATGTTTTGAAAGGGCTCTTAAATTATATTATAATCAGGGGACTACACAACAATTAAAAGAACTTAAAATACAATTGAATATTACCATAACCTCACAGCTCATATGGTTAGAATATAAAACTGTAGCTAATTACTTTGAGTGGACAAAGATACCTTTAAATTACTCATTAAAGTATACTGTAACAAAATATATTCTAACTTTTTTTTTAAAACAGCTAATAAAATAAGATACTTATTCAACCTGCTTGTTTCAACCTACAGAAGAGGAAATAGATGCCCACCTTAACTTTTTACTGTTCTGTGTGATTGCATCTATGCACAGTTTTAAGGTAAGCATGCCCTTTTTCTGGCAGTTAAGCAGAGATGATTAATGCTATGAGCAGCTGATGAGCTTCATGGTGTAATCCTGGTTTGATTAAATTCGTTTTTTTTGATTTGCTTGTTATATGATTGAACAAGTCATTTAAGCAGGCAGCACTCTCAGGCCTAAAGTGGAAATGGGCCTCAACTCAGTCAGACAACTTGGTTAAAAAATAAATAAATAAACAAAGGTAATTACTTTTTTCTAAAGTAGAAGTTCAAAATAATATAGCACCCGATCTAGGTATTGTTGAATTTTACAAACTATCGTTAATAAAAATGGTAAAACATTGCTCAAAATACCAAATTATGTACAACAGGAAGGTATATTTGATATCTGCTTGAACTAGAATATTTTAAATTGAAAGTCTAGCATAGATTTTTTAGAGTTGACAATGTATCATCCTGTAACTCCTTTAGCTTTAATACATTTAGATTTAAAATTATATGCCATGATCTTGCAGGCTACAGTAAACATGTGATATCGTATTAAATGTCCCAAGTTTAGCTGGGTGTTATAAAATTAAGGCATATTGTTGATCAAACTACTGCTTATGTATGGATTCATTAGTGTTAGTATTATTTTCACTCATAATAGATGTCAATAAAGCTTTTTCCAGTATCATTTATAGCTGTATATCTAAAGTTTTCAATAAATATGAATTTCCACATCATTTCAAAAAGTTTTTTTTTTTTACTTCAGTTAGTATTACAGAAAGCCTCTCCAAGACAACTTTTATCATCAATGGTTGTTGTCAAGGCTGCCCTGTTCAATGCTCTCCTTTTAACTCATCTATTAAATCTATATGCATTTGCTTTATGTTATATTACTCCCCAAAAATATCTATGAAGATTATGTTTATTTATTGCTTTCACAAATATAGTTATTATTTAAGTGCTGGTATACCCAAGATTTGAAGGTATTACATTTTAATTACAAACATAATTTGAATAACGCTATACTTTTCCATTTATTTTATGATTATGCCACCTTGAACCTAATAAAGCTTATTCAGATGATGGTTTTGACCAAACTGAAATGCTTAGGCAGTAATGTTTTGCAAAATAACTTAGGCTATCACATGCACAACTTGCTGATGTATTGAAACAGCATTAAACATGAATAATTATAAATGAGAAATAAATTTATGTTGTTAAAATAAACATATTTCTTCATGTATTCCTTGTCATAAGCTTTACATATCAAACTATCTTAGAAAAAATATTTCAGGACATTAATGTTGCATTATCTGAATTCTTACATTTTCCCAAATCGGTTTGTATAGCTTATCATAAACTATCAGCTCCTAAACTATCTAGGGGAACCTAACTTACCAGATGTCTTTTGGTATTATTTCAGTATGGAGTCTGCAAGACCTTTTTAAGATTTCATAGTGATAAGAAGCCAGATGAATGACCCAACATATGGTATAAAAAGTTGTCAAAAGTATTGGCTCTAATTGTTTTGTACTACCCTTCATGGAGAATGAGAACCTTAGCAATATTAAGGTTCAGAAATTACATCTTGATTTAATTAAGGATTTTTATATGATATGAATAGGATTTTGAAGGTAAATAATATTCTGCCATTATTTTAGCCTGCAGTAAACAATCTTAGCATTGTTTAGCCAGCTAGAGAATTAACAATCATTATTTTCATTTTTAAAAAACATGAATGTTTATGTTGTTACATTTACTTCTTCTGAAAAATATAGGAAATGTACAAGCTTTCCAGGGGTTATACTGCTATTGGCAGTATTATTTAGTTTAAGATGAAGTTTTTAATCTCTCCCTTATCTAGGATAGAATATATACAGTTTGAGATGCTGAAGATCTAAGATCTAAGTTAAAACAAATTATATTTTCTATGCTTTAATTTCAAATGTCAAATTTTATAAAAGCCTGTTTTGGTCATCTATATAAGTTACTTTTGACAGGTAACGCAATGAGGGTAATATAAAGAGGATATACTCTGTGCAGTTAATGCCTTTTATGAAATTATAGTTGACCCAGTTTATGATATTCCATAAAGTACTTGGTTATTTTATGGATTTTCCTATGTTCCATCTTTCAGGAACAGGGACTAACCTGATCATGTTAATGACTACTAATATTCTGACACACTTAGAGCTCCAATAACAAAATCTACCATACTAGATGATTTCTTTCCCACCAGCGGGTGATGCGTGGTGGGGGTTGGGCACAGTAATAAGACAGCTAACTATCAGTTATTCCTGTATTCCCCTGTTGGGATCTCTGTATCATTAGTGTAATAGGGAAGGGTATGTGCTCTTTCCCATCTGTAGTGTGATCTCATAGGTGGTAAATTTAAGTAGCAGGGGATGTGGGGGCTATAACCTCCAACATGGTAAGTGCAGTGAGGCTTGCCTTCTGAAAAAAACATTGACTTTGGATGTATTCAATTTTTGTCAATATTTTGCATTTATATATTTTTTGCTAGATAATTTTTATATCTATATTAGCTGATCAATTTAGGGAGATAGATTTGCCACTGTAAACATTTCATCTAGTGCTTAAATTTTGGCGATATTTATCAGTAGTATAGTTGGTTGAATTATGTAATGGGCGAACTTTGAATTGACTATTGCATAACTCAATGTTTTTTTTGTCTTTCTAATAGGTTATGTGACCATGAAATTTAGTATATTTAATTTCTAAGGGTTTAGAAATTGCAAATGCCACCTTTTGATTTACATTTGTGATTACTTTTTAGATGATTTACTTATTGATAGTGGTAATGGCTGAAGAGTTTATTTAATGTTTTGTATTTCAAACAGTCTCATTGGTGATTATTCATCTCATATATATATGTATATATATATATATATATATATATATATATATATATATATATATATATATATATATTTTTTTGCTAGATAATTTTTATATCTATATTAGCTGATCAATTTAGGGAGATAGATTTGCCACTGCAAACATTTCATCTAGTGCTTAAATGTTGGCGATATTTATCGGTAGTATAGTTGGTTGAATTATGTAATGGGCGAACTTCGTTAAATTGACTATTGCATAACTCAATGTTTTTTTTGTCTTTCTAATAGGTTGTGTGACCATGAAATTTAGTATATTTAATTTCTAAGGGTTTAGAAATTGCAAATGCCACCTTTGATTTACATTTGTGATTACTTTTTAGATGATTTACTTATTAATAGTGGTAATGGCTGAAGAGTTTATTTAATGTTTTGTATTTCAAACAGTCTCATTGGTGATTATTCATCTCATATATATATTCTGTTGGCATTCATAACATTGAACAAATCAGGTTAATACAGTGCTAGTTGCAGTCACACCT
Organism: Protopterus annectens; assembly: GCF_019279795.1. Classification (NCBI taxonomy): domain Eukaryota; kingdom Metazoa; phylum Chordata; order Ceratodontiformes; family Protopteridae; genus Protopterus; species Protopterus annectens. The sequence goes on from NC_056725.1 coordinate 1,311,272,771, forward strand.
GGCTGTATCACAAATGATCACAGTACATGTATTATTATTAGGCATCCATGGAGCTCACCACCACACTACAGACCACGAAAATGTATATCTGAAGCATCACGTGCAAAAACAGCATACATACGTTTTACTGATTAGTACATAGACGGCATACAAAGCATTCCCACTCACAAGAAAATGCAAACACTGTATTTGTATGGGAAGCTTTACCCCACTTGCCTTTCATTATTCCCACAAACCCCTTACACAAGCATATAGACACACACACACGCACACACACACACACACACACACACACACACACACACACACACACACACACACACACACACACCATCCACCAAACAAACACACACAATCACTCTACTGCATGAAAGCAGGGGGGCAAGCCCCCTACGCCCCCCCACTTAAATATTCTCACTCCGAGGTCGCACTACATACAAACACACACAAAACACCACCACACAAGCTACTTTCTCTTCGCACACACACACATCACAGCAACAAAACACACTGGCACACACCACAGCCCCTTCCCAAACCCCTTAACACACACACACACTTACCTGAATACATAAACATAGCAGAACTTTAGAAGCGTGAAATTCAAAACCTCCGGTATTTGAGGTTTTGAATTTTGTGCTTCTAAACTTTCGCTATTATGTGGATTCGGCTTCTTGGGCTCGAAATACTGAAATTCGAGATTTCAGTATTTCGAGCTTCTGAACGGAACCCATATATATATATATATATATATATATATATATATATATATATATATGTGTGTGTGTGTGTGTGTGTGTGTGTGTGTGTGTGTGTGTGTGTGTGTGAGTGTGTGTATTAGTATATCTGATAACCCCAATGCACAATTTCTTACCAAAGCATCCTTGCTCAAAAAAATAAAATCTCCAAACCTAACCCAATTCTCACTCACAGCACTGCACTGACTAATGAGCATTTTGCACACATCATTAGTAGCAGGGAAAGTCAATTGTCTTTTAAATATCATGTATACAGTACCTCCAACATTATATTTCAGTCTGTGTAGCTCAACTCACTTCTACTGGTATTCCAGGTAAACATTTCCATAGTATTGGATATTTTTAAGTATTATTTCCTTAAAGATGTTAGACTTGAACAATCTTGTACTTGTCATAACACATACAATTTTACTATTGTGCTTCATTGTGTGAAACCTGCTAAAACAGCTACCTGCTCTGCATTGCATTGCATTTGGGCACCAGGAAAGCAGAAGTAAAAAATTCAAATGCACAGTAAGATAACTGTTTCAGAGACGTAGCAATAGAAAGATAAGTATATTCTATTCTGTTTACTTTCCAATGCCTTTGCCAGCTATTAACAATAAGGTTAAGAACAGAACTTGTGATAAGAAAGGAAAATATTATTAATTAAATTCCATGCTATGTGGGTAGATCTTGGTTCTTCCCACTCATCCACCCACAATACTGTGACTCATTGTACCTTCCACCTATACATGGGTATTTAATTAGCAGCACAATTTTTTCTCTAGCTATTAAGAACGTGGGTTTCATCAGTATACTGATTAGGAAAATATGATTCTCTTTATTAGTATATCATTTGTTTCCATATCTATCTATCTATCTATCTATCTGTCTATCTATCTATCTATCTATCTATCTATCTAGCTACATAGTACTAAACAGTACACAGAATAATTCATATTGTTTATGTTTACAGACTTCCAAAAATCTTGTTCTCTTTAAAGTGGCAGTACAATCAGAACTGGTCTGGGCAGCTTTGGTAACATCGTCACTAGAACAGACTTTCTCTGTGCCCTTATTTACACATAGAAAAACATGCAAACGTAGTATTGCTTTGGAGAGAATGCTACAAGGCTCCATGTCTACCTAAGTGTGTGTCTGCAATACAATGGCCCTCTTATTCACTGCTCCCCCATTTAGAGTAAACCTGTGGCATCTGTTCTGTACTGTATTCACTAAGTTGTACTCCATCATCTTAAGTTTGAGACAGTTCTCTGCATCCACCTTCTGTTCCACAGAATATCAATGAATATGTCACAAGAGTAAACCGAGGTATACTGTCTGTATGCAAATGAGTCCATTTTTTCAGAACATCTTGTATAAACAATATGGCTTATGCTAATCGGTTGACATACATAACTGTACAACTAATGCCAGTAACATAGCTCTTTGGACAGACTGCACACAGATATGATTACTTTTCTGAATTAATTTTGTAGCTGTAAGGGACAACTGCTGAAAATGATGTATAAATGTCTTATGTGTGTTGGCAGTGGCATTTTCTAGAATATGTTTTCTAAATGTGAGATGATGTGGAGAAGGCACATTAAGATGCTTTCTGCAAAAATGGAAATTTCTAGCTACTTGTGTACATTTGTTATAAACCTTCTCAAGTGGCCTTCCAGCAATGCCTTTTTCAATCTATGTAATTGCTCTTGGGCTCTATACCACTTCAGTCTGGTATAGAAATCTATGTTCTTAGGTAGGTCATGTCACCTCTATATCTTCAAGGCATGTTTTGGGCTTTGAATATGCCTTTATATTTTGACTCATCCACTCCACTGATTATTTTTGTTATTTTCCCTGAACCTACGCAATCAACCTAATATTGTCTTTTTTCAGGGAGGCCCCTTAGAGTTGCACAAATATATCTAGATGGGGAAACACTGCTGCTCCTATTATTAAGTATAATGGAACAATAACCTCTAGTTTCCTGTAATTCATGCCTTTAAATATGGGCCACCGCAACCTAGCATGTATGAGCATATAAAGTTGCTGCCAAGAAAAGATTTGTGACCTACTAAGCATGCCCAAATATTCTAGCTAGCACTTATAGACATGCTCAAACCCTGTTCAACCCATCTCCCAGCTGTTCCCAAAAAGCATGCATCTAACTTCAGAAGGACACACTCTGGCTCTGGCTCTAGAAATGTCTTTCATGGCTTTATTATTATTTTCATGGAATACTATTTCCTGTCAGTCTTGAATGGTTACCCTTCCAGCTGTCATTCTTGACGGATTCTTTCTGTTTGCTCTTCCTCTTCAGCTTTACCTTTGTAACCAATGGTATAATGCATCCAAAATCAAATTCCCCTTTCTCTTATGACTTTCATCATTTAAATGCCAAATTACCTAATGTTCTCCTCATGCCCAAGCCTCTGTTACTCTTGCCATTTTTGTAACTCTCCATGGCATGTTTCCTACCAGCCAATTAGAAACAGATCATCTATATGTGACTTTACTACTGCCATATGCAATGATATCATGAGCTTAGCATCAACTGCATTTATTCACTCTCCTATGTAATTCAGCATCTTGTATACCTTTTCTGCAACCCTGATACATTGATGGGTGCACTTAATGCTAGCAATTGCTTCTGTGATACCTTGGATTACAAAGAACACTTCTTAGAATAGTTCTTGTTGCCAAAATATACAAAACTGAACTGTGTGGTGTGGAGCTCTACCTGCAACCTTTGTGGCCCTTGCCTAGGTTATGTTGAAGCCCAGACACTCATTTGTAATCACTACCCTAACGTTATATCACTTGCATACTAACTTATCCTACTGTCCATATTATTATTATTTATTATGCAAATATTTTAATAGAGCAGGGTCCTGTACTGAGCTCTATACAGTCTAATTAGTTATCTGCCTTGCAGAAGGCATCATCACTTAAACAATCATTTTCATTTCCCCAGTTTATGTAGCTACACACATCCCACTAACTTCTGGCGTGCTCCATTACTCCTTAGCTTTACTCCCAGTATTCAGTGCAAGACTGAGTGAAAAGCCTGGTTAAAGGCTATATAGACTAAATTCACCGGACTGCCATTCTCCATCTAAGGTAAGACTCAGTAATAAAACTGGATAACAATGAATTGGTTGGATTTTCTATCCAAGAATGCAGTCTTTTATGTTCTAATGAAACTTAATCTCTTAGGAGTCTAGTCCATTAATTTCCTCAGGAATGTAGTGAGGCATGTAATCCTTAAGTTCCTGGCTCCCTACTTAAACCTTCTTATTACAACAAAGACACCAATCAGTCCTGAGGTAAACTGGTTTCTGTTTGATTTGTGATTAATATTCTTTCATATATGACTTCCTAATGAAATTAAACTTGTCATTGTTCCCGCAGACAGCTCAATCACCTTCCCCAACCCACTAGATGGCAGCCCATTCAGTCCTTAGGCTTTATTCCCATAATTTTCCTTATTTTCTTAGCCACCTCCTTCTCATCCAAGAAATTCCAAGCTGTTTACTGTTTTCCTGTCACTGCCTTATGCTAAGTGGTATATCGTGTCTTCCTGGAAAGCACAAGAAAAAGTACATACTGACATCCTCATTCCAGTGCATGACTTCTCCAGAACTTGTTCTGCCAGCATGTGATGTAGAAATGTTAGATATGCTCTGTCTTCACTAGTGTGCCTATAAAGGCTCTTGTTTCCTACACTCGATTCTCTTTGTCTTCTTTTCACATCAGTTATAGGACTCATGACAGACTGTACCACTGTGTTCCTTTTCTCCAGATATGTTTCTGTTGCCTTCTGCTTTCTGTCATTAATCTATCTGCAGGCCTTCTCTTGGCCCATTCTGCAACAGCTACCTTTCTGTTGAATCATTGATATCTCCTTGCGTTCCCATTTCTTTTTTCCCCCCTTAAAAACAGCCTAGCTGATTTTTCTGTTACCTCTTTCAGTTTCATAAGTGATGCCTCCTGTGAAGCCTTTCATCATTCTGTTCTGCACTCTGACTTATTGCCTTATAGGTGACAGTTGATGCCTTACATTCAAATATTGCACTGTCTATTTGGGGAACCGCCCAACTCCTAATAGTGAGACATGCAGTTGTTGTTCTGTTGTCTGCAAGAGATCATCCACACCCATTTCTTCCACTTCACCTTAACCACTGTAACTAGGTTTAAGACATTTCTTACCTCTTTGTTGACCAGTTAAGTCCACTGAACACAACTAACCCTTTTCAGGGGAGACCCAGGAGCACTGTCTGGTTAAGTGACTTGCTCTGTGTCACACAGTGGGCCAATGTAGGTAGAAAGAATCAAATCATGTCCCCCTGGCACAGGAGGAAGCTCGTTAAAAGCTCACTACTTTAGCCTTCTGCTCTAAAAGCCAAAATTATTGCAGATATTTTATATTTTCCCTGAGCCCCACCTCCAGAAAGTAATCTTTGGATGTTTCTTTGACTTTCAGTGCCTGGTATCAGCAATTTCCATTTAATCTAGGACATATTAAGGTATGGCATGTGAGGCAGATTTTTGTTTCTATCCAGACTTTAGTTTCTCCATTAGAAGGCCATCTTTAGCTCATGTAACTGGTAGCTGGTAACCAGCCTGTTGTCAGCATTTTGTCCATACTCTTCCCCCCTGTAAACTGTAAGGGCCACCCTTTACTCTACACTTCCATCTGCAGACCCTGTTCTCCTTTTTCCAGTCCCGTCTTTCAAAAATACTCTCGGATATTAAGCTACAGTGCTCCAATTGCTTATATTCTTGTAACTATCTGCCTGTGATTTCTGTCACATGCATCTTCCATTCTACCAGTACCACCTGTGGCATGTCTGTCCTACTCCCAAAACTGCCAGACTCTTCCTACTGACCAGCAATATCCTACTCCAACCAGTACACTGCCTTTGAATCATATTACGAGGCTGCTGTAACCATTGTTATTGGCCTAGCAGTATATGTGTTAAAAGTAACTTTACGAGTATTGATAGTGTGTGTGTGAATTATAAGGTTAGGTAGAGTCATAGAGACCCTCAAGTTTTATTTCTCATTTTGTAGAGCATGTTGATTTCTCAGCTCCAAAACTTCAGTTCCCATTATGTCAATCTAGCATGGTCAATGTAATGGGAGATGAAAGAGACGGAAGGTGGTCAAGGTTGCTAAACATTTTATTAGTTACTTCAGAGGTGGCTGCCATGTAATATAAATGATTATGTGTTTGAGGTAATACATTGACTAATTCATTTCTATTATTAGGTGGAAATAGGCATAAAATGATGCTTATTGTAGTTATTGGTGACAGACCTGTGCTTGAAAGGTAGATTATAAGCAATAAATGTTTTTACACAATTATACTGACTGGCTAGATCACACTGGGTCTGCCATCCTTTATCAGAGAAGAGCCATGATAGCCTTTATCACATCTCTCAACTGTCCAGATTTTAACAGAATGTATAGATTTTTGCCTCACATTTTTGGTCTATTCCTCATAAAATATGTACATTTCTGGAAAATAATTCAGGACTGAAGTCATTAAATAATGATATACATTTCAATTTCGGACTTCATATCCTCCAGAAAATGGATGCTAACACAAAACCTGTTATTCTAGCAACTTTCTAAGTTTCTAAGAGTAATATTTAAAATATGTCCCTGATTTTGGGCGTTTGTCTCCCCCATTAGTGTTGATTTGTCCAAATTTCTCATGCAAAGAGATTGAGAGGTATGACCTTTATCCTGGCTAAGAGAAATTTGGCAAGGGCATAAGGGGAAACCTCTCTACTCACAAGAATGGAAGCTTATGAAACAGGTTTGCATTTTGTTCGCCACATTGGAGGAGGTGCAACAGGAACGTGGTGATGTATCATAGGAGATGTTCTGCTCTAATATAATATGTCCTGCTGTGATATAATACATATAGTAGTCTAATGAAGCATAATGAGATACCCCCTCTACCTGAATAAAAAAATATGGTTTTAGCATGTAGAAAAGGGTAGTCAGTTGAAGGTGAAAGTGCATCTCCAGTGCCTCCAAGCTTAGATACAAGATTTCAGGTACTGGGTATGCCTAGAAAAGATTAATAACCATGAAGAAACCCATCTGCTGTTGTGTCCTTAAAATAAGCAGAGGTACTGACAGCTCATGCAATACAGAGTGATGAGAACCAGTGTAGGCACTGGTTAGGAGACATAAGAGGTCAGTGCCAAAAATCTGAAAGAGACTACAATCAGACAGAGCATGGCTTCTGGGATTTACACCCGGAAGAGGTTGTATTTTCCAAAGCAAACATGAAAGCTAGGGGCTGCTCTGATAATTTTCAGTGGGATGCAACTGAAAAAGAGACTGCGATCCTCAGCTGATATATGAAATTTGTCATAAAAGTACATGCGTGAAGCAGAGCTAATGCAGGATGACATTTCAGGATCACAGAGAAGCAGAGGTGAAGTTTTATATTGGTAGTTCAGCCTGTGGATAGCAGCAGTCTGAGAGTGAATTATGAGCCCCTATGGTACTATAGAGGATTAGCAGAGTCCCTAAATTCATATTTCAATATCAGAATGTTGTTCTGTGTGCCAGCAAGGGTTATTATATGTTTATATTTCAATGGGGGATGTTTATAATGCTATTTGTAAGGCCCTCACTTTGTTCCTTTCTGGCCTCTAGCTTGCATTTTGCATAAGTCAGTGAAATGAGTGATGGAAGATTACTAGGAAAGACACTGAAAACAACATCAAAATCTTGATGACGCTTTTGTTTGATTAGCAAACAACCTGAAACACTCACAGAGTCCCTGAAGAATAGGTTTTAGAAACTGATCAACAGAGATTCATGGTGGGGGAGGAAGAAGAAAATCATGATGATTGTCACAAAGACGTTCCAACCAAATATGGAATATGGGATCACAGGATCAAAGAAAAATGTTAGGGCATGTGTAGGAACAGAATGAAGAAACATAAAGAACAGGGACAAGGACAAAAGGGGGCGTGCAGAAGGGATAGTGAAAATGCAATGTGAATGGTGGAAGAGGTGGCAGAAGAAATGAAGCAGAGGAAGCACTGGGCGGGGGGATCCAAGCACACTGAATATCAACCAAGATATAGAGGTTTATTGGATGGGATACTTCTCAACTTGAGAGTAAAGGGGCTGGTGGCACTCTGGATGCCACATGGAAGAGTGAGGTAACACCTTAACATGTAAATGTGAAAGGAAAGGTGTTGAAAATGAAAAGTGTACAAGCAAAGGATTCTGGATATTGTGACAATGAATATTAATAGAATGTTTAATAAACACTCTGTATAATGACACATAAAGAACTTTTGAAAAGCAAAACAAAGCTCAGTGCTTATGGGAAGCAGGTAATCTCCCAGAACACCATCAGTCATTGCTCTCAGTTATACAAAATGGAATCTAGAAACCAAAAAGGAAAAGGCTACCTGTCTGAGGAAAAAGTAAAATATAATATTGTCCTGGCCAAGATACTTCTGGCAGGTCATAAGAGATATTGTCTATTTAGAAAACATCAAATCCTACAAAGATCCCCCCACATTATCTCCCCTTGGTTTCAAGCTTATAAGAAGTGGAAAAAAAAATTAGTAGCACTCTGTTTGCCAACATTCAAAATCCACAATATCAGTTTCAACATCTACCCTTGGCTCTAAACATCAGCAATGTCCAAACTGTAGCATAAACCACACACTATCACAATTCCTTTCTTGCTCAGCTAACCTAATGCCCACCTTATATTGTCAGACCATTAATGGCTATGTTCATTAGACAGCTACTTATTAGGGGTTGGAATAATAGTTAAGGTGTTTATCTCACAAACACAAGGTGCAGGGTTTGATTTTCACACTTGGTCACTGTCTGATTATTGGCTAGTTCTGTAATAGTCTGCAGACAGAATGCCTAGTATTTACTTATGAATTTAAGAAAATTGATACAAAAGCTAGCCCCAGAAAAGTTAGCATTCACCTAGTATTCTATTGATTACCATCTTACACACTTTTCTAAACTCTTAACTCCCCCTTTGCATCTTCTACTGTTTCTATTCAATTCTAACACGTTCTTATTATTCCTTTACCTAAAACATCCCCCCACCTTTCAATGGGATTTTAGACCCCCATATCAGGAGTTTTTTAAAATGTACAAACAGCTATTTGACCACACTAATAACTATGACCTTCCTGCCAGTACATACCTGGATTTGGAAATGGATGTAGAACTCTAACCGCAATCTATACATTTTCAGAAAAAAATCCTAACAGGCATAGAGAATAGTATCTTAAAAAGGGCCTTATTTTTGGGATTGACTAGAGTATTTAGAAGCATAAACTATCAGTTACATTTAAGAAAAAATAAATAAATAAATAAAAATAATCAAACAAGTATTATATAGAATTGGTTAATACACCTTAGATTGATTCTACAGCTATCTATCTCACAAAAGTTTATGATACTATCAGGTCAGCCATCTGCACAGGATGATGCCATAACTGATGGAATACTCCATGGCTATGTTCTTCACTGTTCACTAATGACATCTGTGCCACACTTCCAGCGTATTCATATCATACTACACAGGACACAGCAGCCCTCCTCCCACATTTAAAAGTCCCTTCAAAAATGAACTGCCTAAGCTTTAGCATTCGACCCAACCTCAAAGACTTAGCCACTAATCTAAACAAGACTGCATCCATTCAATGTAGAATGTAGGAAAAGCTGTCCAACAACAAAATATCACTTAAAGCCTTAAACAATTCCTTAATTAAAAATGGCAACAATAAAAATACATTTTGGTGATTCTATAGCCCACCCATTCCTTCAAAATCCACTTAGTCCAATCAGCATTGGAATATGCACTGCCCACGATTCCATTCCATTCTGCTTCAATCACATATGCAGTCCAATTCAAAGTAAACAAAATCTGCAGATTTATTTGCGTAGCACCCCAGACAGAACACCACAAATTAAAAAAATAAAAATACACAGAACGAATATGTATCTATCCTGCAAAACCAGACGATTACAGCGTTAAGGAAGCATAAAATTAATATTATTATTGGGCTGTTTTGGAAATGTGGTTACTCGCTGTCAGAGAATTTCATGCAGACGTTTGATCAGGATTAAAAATTATATTGTTGTAAACTGAAATTAAGACAGCAAGGTGAGTAATCTGTTACTGCTGGATGTCATTTATCAAAACTGAAAGATGCCAATTACTTTTTATTTCCTGCATGTGTTTGAATGAAAAAAGTATTGGATGAAGTTTTTGCCATTCTTGTGCAAAGGTGTTGGCTGAAAACAGAGACAAAATGAGATAACAAAACTGAAGGACCAACAGCAAAGAGCGTGATCAGCTGACTGAATGCTGCTGGTGGCTGAAAAGTATTTATACCATTTTTGAGATATATATATATATATATATATATATATATATATATATATATATATATATATATATATATATATATATATAGAGAGAGAGAGGGAGAGTAATGATACAGGGCATTCAGTGTGTAACTCAATCAAATGTGTAAGTAGTTGTGAAAGGGATTAAGGCCTTGTGTCTACCTATTAGTCAAAATGAAAGTTGAGGTAGGCCATGGTGGTGCAGCGGTTAGCATTGTCGCCTCACAGCAAAAGGTTCTCCCTTTCGATTCTCGGCTGGAGCTCCTTCTGTGTGGAGTCTGCATGTCCACCCCGTGGTCGAGTGATGTTAAAGACATGCAGGTAGGTGCGTGCGTGAATGGGTGTGCCTTCTTTGAAGGTTGGGCATCGGGCTGGCAATTCGGCACCGTAAAGATCCACTGCCAATCTTTAGCAGACTGGACTTCCGCTGTGGCGACCCCTAACCGGGAAAAGCCGAAAGACTTTTATTTTAGTAATGAAAGTTAAGGGAAGCATGTCCTCTGTGGCATTAACATTTCATATGAAGCTGATAAAGGTGTTGAAGAAGGTGTTCACTGAATAGTTAGACTGTAAACAGAAAAGAATCTCTTCAGAAATCATCATCTCTAATCCCACCTTTTCCCAATTTCTTCATTGGGTCAGAGTATCACATCAACTGCCACCCTCTTTCATGATTTAGTGCCCATCCCACCTTATTCAGTGGTCACACATGATGTCACAAGTCTTCTCTCATGCACTCCATCCATCTGTTTGCTTGATGCTCTTAGTTTCTCTTGCCTTTTTCCTCTCTCTTTCAAATCTTTTTCACTAGATTGACTTCTGCGCATGTGCCCAAACCATTGTAATCTGTTCTGTTTAACCTTTTCTGCAATTGGTACCACTTGGTCTTCTGTTATGATGTCTTCTTTGCTTTGTCCCATGGTCTGCATCATACCACATATCTCAGGTTCATCTCCACCATCTCTAGCTTTCTCACCTGTTCTGCCTTTGGTGCCCAGGTTTCTGCATAATATATTAGTACTGGTCACTCCACTATTTTGTATGCCTTACTTTTCAGATTCTTCTGTCCCACATTAACCCTAACACTCTGTGCCAGTTGTCTGCAGTCCTTCTGATTCTAGCTCTGATCTCCTCATTAAGGTTTAATTTCCTCTCAACCACCCCACCCAGATAGCTGAAGCTGTTAACCTTCCACTCTTTTCCCTTGTATCTCAGTTATAAGCCTCTGGTTTCCCCCTCTGGGTGTCATGACAACTGTCTTATTTGTAGTCAGTTTCATCCCATGGGCCTTCAACAATGTGCTCCAGTCCCTATCACTTGCTGATGTTCATGTTCAGAGTTTTCCTAGTAGTGTCACATCATCTGCATACAGCAGCTTTGTTTATCTGCTCCTCTGACCTGTTTGCTAATTATTTTTAAGGGACAATATAAAAAAGACTAAGAATTTGGTGAATAATAAATCTAGTAAATGCAGTTGATAAGCTATTGGTAATACGTTTAGGGGATTAAAAGTATATATTGTCGACTTAATTAATGCCATATAAATCGATTATTGTATTTAATGATATATTTTTTAAAAAGACACATATGCGAAATGGAGTTGTACATATTCAGTAATGAGACATTTCACAGGACTCATCAAAAACTCATTTATACATTTTGTCAAAATACCATCTCTGAAGCGTTTTTTTCTGTATTGAGTCTGTGAATATATTAATGGCTACATAGATAAAGTAGTTAAAGCAAAGCAGGGATTGTAAAAGATTTGCTCTTTAAGTTATCCTTTATTTGCCTTTAACTTAGACTTGGTACCTGCTGGTGCAGTGGTAGGGCACAAGACTGCAATACTAGTGCTCTGGGATTGATTAATATGCCTTGAGATAGAGGTCTAGACTAGAATGATAAGGCTGAGTGATTGGCTGATCTCCTAACTTTTGGAAAATTGTGTGGGATCCACAGCATCTCCTGGTCTAAACCAGAGGGTGGCCCTGTGTGCATAAATTAGAAAGCGGACATGCAGTCACTCAGCATGAGTAGTGCAGATCCAGGCTTGTGTAACCTCAGAGGCTGTTGTTGTACGTTTCCAGTATTGAGATGTAGGATAAACAAAAAAAAAAAATAACTGACCATACAGTATAATGAACAGCTGGTTGTCAAGACTTAACACCCAACACCAAAAGGTATGTAGAATGGGGGACAAAGAGCTAATTGGTGACTTGGGTGACTAAAGGGACATAGGGAGCTTGGACAAAAAAGAACATTAATGCTGAGTTTTGGGATAGGCTGTAGCTCCTAACTAACACGGAATAAGATAAAGTGACTATTACAAGAATGAATGAATGAATGAAAAATCTAGTCCTAAGACATTTCATAATAGGTTCATATAAGTGTATACTAGTTGAACAGCTACTAGAGTCTTTATAAGACTAGCTGTGCAACCCAAATGTGACTCCCAAATTTGAATTATATATGGGATGATTTACTGACTGCAGAGACATAAAACAGAGGTAATCCAGAGTTAATTCTTGTATCCCATCTATGACCCAGAGGGTGACATGACTAACAAGAAACAGAGTAAAAAGGATTAGTCCAGATAAAATCACTTTAGCTAGCAGATCTAGGAGACTCTTTTTCTCTCTTATATCTTCCCTTTAGGAGGAGTAAAGATGCTTTGTTGAAGTTTCAAGTAGTTTATTCAGGTAAGTAGATAGATGGACAGGTGTTCTTGTTCTAATGTATTACATTCAATGAGCCAGTTACTTAAAAGGCAGTTACAGAAAATGGTGGAAGGGCCTGGAGGGAGATGGAAAAACAAGAAGCAAATCCCAAAGCTTAGAGATATTCCTGAAAGACCTGTGAGAGTTTACTTGCTCAGCAGCCTGCAGAACCTCATTTTTAGCTAAAAGGTTTTTATTTTTGTTTTTAACAAACAGAGCATGACAACACACCGTGGACTATCACGATAGAACTATATTTAAGAAAATACTTCCACTCGAGCTTCATCAGGTCCATCTTACAGGGTGGCTTACACGCTGATCATTTGAAAATGTCTGCTTATATGAGGCTATCACAACACTTTATTAGCCTGTTTTGTAACACATGTAATATGGGAGGCTGCATCTGCCTTTGTGGGGCTCATATTCCTTGGAGCTGATTATGAGTGCTTTATTATAGAACTTTTTTCAGATTGACATGTACTTATCAATTCATGTATCACATGTAATATAATAGGCTGTGCCCACTTTTACAGGGCTCATATATCCAGAAACACATTATGGAAGACTGATCTTCTCTTGCATGACTAAAAGGCTTACGGAGCCTACTTGTCAGAGGCTCATATACATGACTAATGTGACCAGTACCTATTCTTTTTCCTGATGATGTCAAACCTTTTTATATGCAGAGGAGGTAGTCACTTAGAGCTACACTAGGTGACTCCCATTTTTTGAACAATGCATGCATCCAGAGAAATAGCTTACAGTGAAAACACGTCACAGTGCACATTTTTAGAGCTCATGGATGTGCACAAGTAAGACGAAACATATAAGTAAAGTTTGAGACCTCAGAATATTTTGTATAGGCTTCCTGTGCCTATGGAATATTTTTTTTGCACCTAGTCATAGATACAGCTGCTTATAACTACAAGATTGAGGCCATACTTAACAATAACAGGTTTTACAGTAAATGTGATTTTTAACACTGTGAATGTTGCTTATAATAACTTGAGAGTGCAACTAAGAATGCTGCTGATTTACTAGATGCCACGCTTTTTGACTTTTTGGTCACCCCCACCCAAAAATACGAAGCTTCTTTGAGATCCCAAAGCCCCATAAGAATGCATGTATTCCTCCCTACAGACCAGTAGTGGCAAGTGCTGGTTCCATAACTGAGACAATATCCATCTACCTTGATGCCTTGATAAAACCAATGGCAGAGGCCAACAAATCTTTTATTACAGACTGTCTAGATTTTCTAGGTAAAATCAGAGATATTTCAGTCAGTGAGTTCACAATCCTGGTCACAATAGATGTAGGTGCTTCCACACAGCTACTATATTCACGGTGTAACAGAGGCATATGAAAAGGAACGGAATATATTACCAGGAGGGACAGAAGTTCTAGGAAGATTATTGGATCTAACCCTTAGGAACAGCTACATCATGTTTAACAACAGGTTTTATAAGCAGAGTACTGGAACAGTTATGGAGACGGCCATGGCCCAAGCCTGCCCAATGTGGCTCTTGAAAAATGGGAGGAGGTAGCGTATCAAAGCCCCTATTTTGCATTGATGAAATTATATCTCCTTTTCACTAATGACATCTTTATCATTTGGGAGTGGGATGAAGCCACACTAAATGACTTTTACAATCATATGAATACTTCCACTAGCTTCCTGAGATTCACGACCTCTCACAGCGAGTCAGCTTTTTAGACATAATCATATCTAAGGACACCAAAACAAATGCTTCTCCAATAGCCACTCCAGAAAACCAACCAGGGTTAATATGCCGCTGCATAGTACATGAACAGACCCACTCAATAATCCAAATTGCTCCTCTGTTTTGGCTCGCAGAAGTCCTCCATTCTGTTGCTCATCCGACTCCAACTGGGTCTGGTTGCCAGGCAACACAATGTGAAAATATACATGACAGCAGAAAAGCACTAATTGGATTTTGGTAAGCTAGAATGGACTTACTGCAGGGTGTGCAAAGAGACAAAATATTGTTGCAAAATGCTGTACTATCCCAGGATCCAGGCAAAACTCAAACAAATGGATGGACTAGTGGCATGACTTGAAACTCACCGTTGCTAGCCAGGACTTGGGAATCGGGTTCAGGAAGGATTTGGAAATACCACCTCCAGGTACACAGGAGCCACCAACAAGGTAAGTAAAAGAGGGGACACAATTAAATGCAGCTGTATTTAACAGGAATTTAGCAGCCTGTCAAATACTGCAGCAGCCAATAATATTAACATCCGGTCAGGTCACCAAACCCCCTCCTCCCTCCCCCATGCTTGCAAGTCAGCCAAGGCAGGTTTTCAGGTGGAGAGGGTACTGAGAATGGGTCAGGGAAGGAATTTTAAGGACTATGGTTTTGCTACCCCCTCCAACTAGGCATGTGTATGCTATAGTGTACATAAAGTATGCCTCCTGACGTCCTTGCTTGCTAGAGTGTAAGAATACATTACTTTATCCAACAGCTAGCTAGAAAATCAATTCAGATGAAGTAAATCAGTAGAACACATAATGAGAGGCAAAATGCACTTTTCCAATACAAGCACAATGAAAAGCAAATAAATAATTCAATATTATCAACAGCAGGGTAGAAAGGGAGGAACTTATTAAGCTCAATTTACAGTAGGGGTGGGCATCTTAAAATCACCAGATTTAAAAAGCACATCAACAAAGGGGGGAAGGGCAGGAAACACTAGCAGGCAATCTATCACCAGCACTGCTATAGTTTATGCAGGCTTGAAATCTTTTGAGTAAAAGACAAAGGGCCAGAAATTCACTGTGTATAAGAAAAAAACATGGTTATTTAGCCAGGCATATAATTATCTAGCCTTCTTTTGTACTGACTTCACTACATGGAAAGTGAAGAGAGGAAGAACCTAAACAGAAGAGCCCTAACTGTGCCACCTGGAAATTGAAGAGAGGACGCATCTGAACAGAAGAGCCCTCACTAATTGCTAGACTCAGGATTGAACTTGATAGTGAAGACTGCAGAGTGGAACACCATGCAACTATGTTGTAAGACCAGAAGCATTCTCCTTCTCACTACAGCTACACCACAGCACCAGGTACAGATATTCTAGCCACTTAGCTGCATTTAACAAAATTTCTGTAATTTGCAGTACAATGAAAATTGTTAGCCCACGGCACCACTCCACACTGTTATACTCGTTACGCCACAGGCACAGTTTGCCTATGCTCAAGAAAGGTCTGAGATTCATATTTATATTTATGAATTTGTATACTCTGCATTTCACCACTTGGTGGATTTTTATTCCGTGGGCACATAAAGCCTATGCAATAGGCTCTGAGGTCTCAAACTTTACTTACATTTTTCCTCCTACTTATGCACATCCATTAGATCTGTAAAAACGAGCACTGTGTCTTGTTTCCACTGTAAGCTATTTCTCTGGATACATGCATTGTTCAAAAAACGGGAGTCACCTAGTATAGCTCTAAGTGACTACCGCTGCTGCTTATAAAAAGTGTCTTTGTCAGGAAGAAGAATGGGGACTGGTCACATTAATTATTTATATGGACCTCTTACAAGCAGGCACTGTAAACCTTTTTGCTATACAATTGAAGATCAGTCTTTCATAATGTATTTCAGGAGATTTGAGCCCAGTAAAAGTGGGCACAGCCCCATATTACATGTCATACATGCATTGATAAGGACAAGTCAGAATGAAAAAAGTTCTGTAATAAAGCTTTGATAATTAGCTCCAAGGAATATGAGCCCCATAAAGGTAGACACAGCCTCTAATATTACATGTATCACAAAGCATGCTAATAAAGTCTGGTGATAGTTTCGTAAAAGCAGACATTTTCAAATGATCAAAGTGTAAACCACTCTGTTAGATGGACGTGATGAAGCTCAGGTGAAGGTGTTTTATGAAATATAGTTCTATAGTGATAGTTCATGGTGTGTTGTCATGTTTTGTTTGGTAAAAACAAAAATAAAAACCTTTTAACTAAGAATGAGGTTCCACCAGCTGTTGAGGACTATTCATATTAAGTAACTAAACTCGAAAGTTTGGGATCAGCTTCTTGTTTTTTCATCTCCCAGATTTTCCTCCAATCAGCTCCCCTGGTCCCTCCTACCATCGTCTGCATCTGCCATTAAATAACTGACTTGTTGAATGTAATGGCTTAGAACAAGAACAGTCACCCATCTACCTACTTAACTGAACAAAGTACTGGAAACTTCAAGGTGTCTCTACTCCTCTCACAGGAGGGTGTCAGAGAGAGAAAGAGAGACAGGGAGAGTGTCTCCTAGATCTGCTAGCTAAAGTGATTTTATCTGGACTAATCCTTTGTACTCTGTTCCATCAGAGACATACACGCCACACCAGGGGTGAGCTTACAATTACCCATCCATTAGTTAAAGTTGCACATAAGTAGGGATAGTGAGGAAGTCTGCTTCTCATGGATGGGGAGCCTGTTCCAGAGAATGAGAATAAACACATCTGTCTCTCCAACATGTCCTATTTATGTCCATATGTTCATAGGTAGGTCCTAGGCTATCAGCCCTGGGGCCTATATAATCCTAGAAAAAAGAGTCCCTGGCTTTCGCCACCCAAGAAAATTATTTTCCTGTGCCCCTGTCAAGCAGTGCCACAGAAGTGATCCCCAGGGTGAATTTTCTATAGCCCATCCATTCATCAAGATTTTTCTTAAAGAGGGCCAATGAGGAGCTTTGCTTGACATGAATGGTTAGTTTGTTGCAGAGTATGGAAAGTCCCTGGGATAAGAATCTATCCCTCCAGCATGTTCTGTTTGTTGTGGTGACAAGGTTTAGGTCCCTGGAGCGTGTGGTAAGGAGAGATTGGGATTTCTTTTAGTGCAGCATGTCCACCAGCTCTAGGTTTCACATAGCTTTGTATGTTAGGCAGAGATCGCCTCTAAGAAGGCGATATGTGATGGAGTAGAGCTGGAGTTTTTTGAGATGGTCTGTGTATAGCATCTGTTTGAGGCCGGTAATCCTCTTAGTGAGGTATTTTTGTGGCCTTTCCAATTGTTGTAGGTGTCTTGTGAGATACATGCCAAACGGGGCATTGTACTCTATAATGGGTCTGATGAAGGACGAGTAGAGAGGAACAATGACCTCCATTTTTCCAAGCAAAATTTAGGTCTTTTAATCTAGTAGCTCTAATGCTGTTTATTTTCAGATGTGCAAAAGGTTCATCAAGACTGGGGTGGGTGATGCTCTGTATGGCATGCAAAAATCACCTCTCAGAAGTCTGTATGATACTGAGTAAAGAAACAGGGCTTTGAGGTGATCAGCATAGGAGATTGAATTTACTTCCTATATTCTTTTTATAGGGACCTTTGTGGATGTTCCAGTTGCTGCACATGTCTGGTCAGGTACATACTGAAGGGGGCATTATACTCTGTAATGGGTCTGATGAGGGCTGAGTACAGAGGTATGATGACCTCTCTCTGGGCCTAGATGCCATGCACTTGCTTTTAAGGGGAACAACATAGAAGGATTTTCTTGCTAGCTTGGACACATGTTAGTCAAAGCCTAGGTTAATATCTACATGAGTTCCTAGATCCCTGAGTAGAAAATTAACTTTTAGAGGTGCTTTACTGAAGATGTCATTACCCGGGGTGGTCAGCTTCTCAAAAGTTACTATAATGCATTTCTTGGTATTGAGTTTTATGCTATGGCTTTGGAATCAAGTGTTTGTCTGTGTTGGACCATCCTGAAGGGTGTTCTCATCTTGGGGGGGGGGATACAATGACTGCTCCCAGTTTAAAATCATCTGCAAACTTGGTTAGCCAGAGGCCTTTGACATTCACTTTCACATCTAGGAAGGAAATACCAAAGAGGAACGGGCCTATCACAGAGTCCTGGGGGACTCCACTGGTGACCAGCCTTTTTGTGGAGGTGGCATCACTGATTCTAACCTCCTGGTTCCTATCATTGATCCAGCTAGATATGCAGTGTGTTATAAAGGGGTTTATTCCTAATTCCATAAGTTTGTTAATAATGCCCATGTGGGGTATTATATCAAATGCTTTAGCTAGATCTACGTAGGCGGTATGCACAGTCTTCCCTGCATCCATTGTCTTAGTAACTTTTCAAAGAAGTCCACCAGATTCGGTAAAGATCCCTTAACAAAGCCAGACTGGGATGAATCCAGTATCTGTTCTTGTTGACAATTTTTATTATAATTCTTTCCATGACTTTGCAAATAAGACTAGACAAACCAATGAATCTGTAGTTTCCAGGACCTTATGAAGTGGGATAACCACTGAAGTCCCCCATTCATGTGGCACAAAGCCGGTTTTAAGATTATAGTTAAATAATGGCTCTAGGAGTCCTGATAAGTCGTAGCTTAAACTGTTCAGGAGGCATCCTGGTATGTTATCAGGACCCGTTGATGCCATGTTCTTGGCTTTAGTGAGTGCAGTCCATACATACTCCCTAATTATAGTTGGAGGGGTTATGTTTGATGTTAGTTTTTGGGGGGTGGCTGGGGGTTAGGGGGTATAAAGTTGGAACTGAATTTATCAAATAACAGGTTTGCTATATCAGCAGGCTTAATGAATGTGGCACCATTAACCACCAGTTCAGCACATTGCTGTGTGCTGCCCTTCAGGCTCCTGACATAATTGAAGAAAGCCTTATGGTTGTCTTTCACCTGGGAGGCTATCTTAACCTCAGAGTTGGCTTTGTTTAACCTAATAAGACCTCTTAGTTGCCTATTTAGTTTGATGAGAGAGTTCTTATCTTTATGGGAACTACTCCTCCTGATTTTTTTCTTTTGTTGTATATACTGTTTAATTTGTGATACCACTAGGGTGGTTTGTTTCTGGGGTTAGTCCTGGGCTTACTTCTGGTAGGAACAGCAGCCTCTATGCAGCCATTAACATGGTTGTACAGAGTTTGTGAGAGCAATTCAGCAGAGGCTGCTAGGTTCTCTGGGTTTGGAGGGGTACTGAATTTTAACAAACCATCACTTAATAAAAAGTAATTTACCTTGGAATAGTTCCTAACTGTTACTAGTTTTAATGGGATTACAGTGTTGATTTTTATTTGAGTTAGCTTTATAGTCTGACCTTACCAGGGAGCATGAAACATGGGGGGAGGGGTTGCAGCATTCTTCCATAATTTTGAGCACGAGATCCAGTT
Source organism: Protopterus annectens (assembly GCF_019279795.1). NCBI lineage: Eukaryota > Metazoa > Chordata > Ceratodontiformes > Protopteridae > Protopterus > Protopterus annectens. Next base: position 1,311,292,811 of record NC_056725.1, read on the forward strand.
TGTTGGAGTCTCTAGTGGGCGTATTCGCTGTTTGGTTAAGGGTGTTTGCATTTATGAAGTCCACAAATCTCTGTGCCTATAGATTTGAGGCTGTGTAAGATTCCCAGTGTATAGAAGGGTAATTAAAGTCTCTTATGTGTAGAGTGCTAGGTCAGATGGTAGGTGTCTCCAATAGGTCCAAGCATGCATTGTGAGCTTCTTGAAAATGGGTATCCTATAGCTGGTGAGAATATGGTATGGTATGGGATTTTTGTCTACAGTGATCTGCACATGGAGGACCTTCAGCACATCATACTGTTTGAGCACCCTATAGGTATGATTATTATTGATGTATATTGAGACACATCAAGCTTTAGCCCTTGTCTGTGCAGCTACTGGTCTAAAAATGTGGAAGGCATTGAAATCTTGCACTGCTGGGATACTGTCCGCTGCTTTAAACCATGCCTTGGTAACTGCACAAATGGCTGTATTTACGAGTATGAGGAGGGATTGGAGGGAGTGTAGTTTTGAATTTAGGCACCTGATATTGAGTAGCAACACAATGAAGCTGAGCTGAGTGATTTTGCTAAGTTGGTAGATTTGACAATTTAGTATTGCCTGAAAAAGGCACTATGTGAGTGGATAAAGTTTTAGCCAGTATTCAAAAGCCTATAAGGCAGAGGTGCAGACCATCCTTGGCAAAGCAATGTGGTCTGTTAACAATCTCTTCCCAAAATGACAAATATTGGATCCCCTTAGAATGACACCAGAAAGATAGCCAGTTCTTGAAATCAATCATTTATTTGTTCATCTTCTGTGATGGTAATATGCTGCCCAGTGCTAGGTTCATACTAGCCTGAGACACATAATCTCTTAATATAGTCCAGGGAGGTAAATCTCAGGTAATTTCCACCCACATGCACTATGATAGGATCATACTGGTACCTGTGGTATAATGACTTCAGTGCATGTGTGATTTGGCAGATCCTGGTGCCACATAAACAATTAACATTATCATTACTGCATTCACATAAGCAGGCATTGGATAAGAACATGATTAGACATGTATCCAAACTTTGCTCCAGCATGATCTTCTAGAGTGTGCATTTTCATCAAGGTGATCCACCCAGCAGTTGCATTCCAGTGTATTTGTTTCGATTGCTGCTGTTGGGCATACAGGTGAATACTGTTCCTGCTCTGTCTACTAACCCTTAAGTAGTCCTTAAACATATTAGTTCTTCAGTTAACATACTGTGCTTAGTGTCTATGGTTAAGAGAGATATTTGCACACTTTTCTTATCCTGCAAACTAAACTTTGTCTGATGCACTCGGTACAATGCTAGGCTCAAGGCCCCCTTCCAGATTGCCATCACTGGTAACATACTTATAGCTCTGTTTTAGGGTCCGAACACCCAGTCATTTTGGCTCCAGAGGGCATTACATTTCAAAGTCACAAAGAAGTGCCTTAAGTACGGACCTTTCCCATATTATAACTGTTTATTTAGTTAGGTATTTCCTGGATTAGTTTAGGAAATGAGTGTGACTGCCCCCTTTGTTTCAGGACTACTTTCCATTCCAGTTTATATTTTACTCTACTGCTGTACTCTAGACACACTTCTGTTTGTCTCTCAGTTATAAGGAACATTGAGCTACTATTAAGTCTTGGCTGCTGCTTGTGACTATCCCTGATCTGCTGCATATATCTCCCTCCTAACTCCCTATCTACTATCATCAGGACTAGCCTAGTTTTATCTCCTTTATCACCCTAATACTGCTATATGATACACTGTACTTTTCTATCTCCCACACTTTTTTCATGTTAATACTTTCACATTTGTGCTGTTAGTTTTTAAGACTGCCACTGCTATTGCTAATTCCTAGTCTATTAAGACATTTTTACTTAACTTTTATTAATCCAGACAGTTTTCCTACAGGACTCAGTTTGATTCTGCTCCATTTTGTTTCACTTTGCTCCTCATCCTACCCCTATTCCCATCCACCCCTGACATCACTTTCTTTATACTGGGCCTATCTCTCCCTTTCCAAATTTCAACCTATCACAAGACTCCACCCCTAACTCTTCCCATCTGCAGCCATGTAACCATCTCACAAAAATGCTCAAAGGCCCTTACTCTTCCCTACCACATAAATTACATATGCCTCATCTGCTCTTCATACTATTACGTGTTAATTTTCATTATTAATGTCCTTGCTTATATTCTGCTCCTTATGTCTCTGACAGAGTTCATATATCATTGTTAATCCTCCATTTCCTTTTTCATTATTTCATAATTAGAATTAACTAATAAAACAAATCTTCTCCACTTAACCTCTCTTCAGTAACTCTACTTCTGCCTTCCTCAGCTTCATACTACACTATACTTCACATTTTCCTCTTCTCTGTAACCACCAAAATTGCAAATGTTTCTCAAAGCATCATGTTTCTTTCTGCTGCTACTAACATCCCATCTAACAAACTATCACTGTATCATTTCACATGCATATACCTCTCCTATTGCAGTTTACTCAGCAGACTAGGAAATCAGGAGTAGCTATACCAATATATCTCTATGCCTTTTTAATCTCTCACCTTATCCTCATTTTAAGTGCAAAATACTTTACTATCACCACTTTAGTCAAAAAATAAAACTCATATAGATCCCTTCTAAATCAATATAGTACTTCTCAAAACTCCCTCCCCAATTAATCTAAATAGCAAAGAACCACCCATGCAAAATTGTGAATTTACTAAGCTTCCTTCATCTACCACCTCAGACTATGTTTCTATACAGCTGGAATGTCTTATTATTAAACAACTACCTATCCACGTTAATAAAACTAGCACATCAAACCCTTTGCCCTGTCATTCTCACAATTGTCTTCCAAAAAATTGAATATTGTTTCTGTCAACCTCCATAGCATTTTTTACAAAATTACAGAGCTACATGCCTGGATATAACAGTATGATGCTAATATTCTTGCCATCACATAAACCTGCCTTAAACCTAGCATTAAAGACTCTAAACTACTCCCTCCAGGCAACAGTATTATCAGAACTGATAGGCCCCACAAGAAAGCAGGAGGGGTCACGTTAATTTATCCAAGTTCACACAATCTCTATTCTTACTCACACAACATCCCAAGCTTCAAAAATAAAATGTCAAAATACTAGTATTACTACTAAGGCTTAATAATAAAAAACAGCAATATTTTGTTATGGTCTGTATCCCACCTGGAATAATACAACAACTTTAAAAGAAATCCTCTCCTGGGCAACTTGATTATATACCTTATGAAAAAAAATGATACTAGAAGATGTAAATACTGACTAGCAAAACCTTACATCAGACATTCCCTCAGTAAGTATAAACCTTTATGGTTACAACTTATCAAATCACATACTAGATTTAATAATACCAACAGTAAAGGTGCAGTTTTAGGCTGGATACTGGTCTATGACCCTATTAAATGTACATCCTCTGGGAGCTATTCAGACTCTCTTAGTGGCCATCTTCCAGCTTATACCCATAGAAATACCATTCACCAACCTAGCACTCATCAGCTTAAAACAACATGAAACCTTTCTAAATTCAGTATAGATTATTTCATCAATGCATTAAAAGCTTTTAATTGGTCAGTCCTTCCACTCAATGAGTCAGTCATTACTGTTAATATCTTATTCTTAAATACATTAAACATCCATGTCCCACTCTGCAAAAAAGGGTGAATATTCACCATGCACTATGGCTCCCTACCCAGACAAAAACTACAAAGTCTAACAGACAAAACTTGGAAAGAATGGCTTAATCTTAAAAGTGTTTGTAAACTGCAAACTTATAGAGAATTGTGCAATCTAATTAAAAAAAAAAAACAAGTTTACCTAGATAAGAAACAATATTATAGCCATCTACAACCTCAACACACAACGATCCCAAAAAATTCTTGACATCAATATGTAACCTGCTACATCCAGGCTCAAATAAGGAACTCACCCCTTCTCATAATATCTCTCCACTAGAAATTGTAACCTTATTCAATTCCTGCTTCATGGAGAGCATTACTTCCCTAACTAAAAACTTTTCACCCCAATCTCCCTTCAATAACAACCAAATCAACATTTTCTGGTTTACCTTTAAAATCGCGAATTGCACTGGTTCGAGTGCTCATATGAGCGACTTGAAACCATACAACTGACAATGTCGACAAACCTGCATGTTTGAAAAACAGCAAATTGAACAGCAGATTCGCTGTTTTTCGAACACCCTCACCCCCTACTTTATTATTCTAACTTTGAGATCGCACTACATTGGGGAAAGGAACCATTTCCCAATCCCCACTATAGTGCAATCCGTCCCTGAATGTCGAATGTGCAATGAGCGAATCTCACTGTGCATTCGCTCATTGCACATTCAAACCTTTTTCCGTATGGCATTTGCAAACCTTGCAAACTGCCTTTCGGAAATGTTCTGTTCACCCTTCTGCAATACGTGGTTTTAAAGGTAAACCACATTTTCCATATACCATACACACTATCACTTCCTCCCCCCCCCCCCACATCCCCACCTGAACTTAATATACCCTCTATATCCATTGCTAGCAACTTCCACTTAGGATCTGTCTCCACATCAGTGTTAAGAAAAAAAATTTCTGCTTAAACTCAAATCTTGCTCCACTGCAGCTGACAACCTCCAACATAAATACCTAAAGATAGCTGCCGAGGCCATAGCATACTCAGTCACTGTCCTTATCAATAGATCAGTATCTGAATCCTATGTATCCTCACTGTGGAAAAATCCTATATTATTCATCTTCATAAAGGTGGCACCTTGGCTACTGTCTCTAACTTTCAGCATATTGCAGTATTATCAACTCTCTCAAAAATTCTTGAAAGTTGTATTCATAAGCACTTCCTCCTCTGTCTTCTACAAGAACATCTCTTAACATCCACCCAACATTGCTTCTAACCAACACATAGTACAGCTACTACCCTCCTATCATTCCCTGCTACCATAAAACAAATACAGGGGCTCAGGCAAAATTGCTTCCCCCTTGTTCCTTGACCTGTCAAAAGCCTTTGATACAGTTTCTCCCCTAAACTCCTTGGATTATCCCCTTCATCATTACTTTATTTCAACAGTATTTAATTGACAGGCTCCAGTCGGTAAAATGGCAGAATACTCTCTCTCCATCCCTGCAAGTCTACACTGGTGTACCCCAAGGCTCTATTCTTGGTCCCTCCGCTTTAATATCTTTATCAATGACCTCTATGCCACTGTAGGTCCTGCATCTCTTACACAATATGCTGATGATTCTACACTTATATGTGTATCTAATAACTATGCCTCAACTCCTCCATATCACACAAGAAGCTTTTTCCTCCATTAAGGAATGGCTCCATAAAAAAAAAAAATAATAACGTTATTGCTATTTTCCCCAAATTATACATGCCTGATAAAGCTGATTTCAAAATATTTTTATTAAACAAAACTGAAATTGAATTAGTCTCACATGTAAAAATTCTTGGAGTGATTATGGATGATAACTTTAAATTTGACCTGAGTGTTCAAAATAACATAAAAAAGACTCACCAAAAATTAGGAATGCTCTACAGGCATAAAATGTCCTTAGCAACCCCACCAAAACCACTCTTGCCACTACCTACCTTCTCCTATTTCTTTAATGCAGTGCACTGATCCTAACCAACATTCAGGCTACAGTTAAATTTAATCTGGAGGCATGCTATAATAAGGTTGCAAAGTTTGCCACCAACAAGCCACCACTATATTCCCCTTAAGGCTTTGAATTGGCTTGAACTGCCCCACTACTTAGATTATGTACAGATTATCTCCACACACAGCTTTATTCAAAAAGCCAGTGATTGCTCTGATTTTACTCCAATTCTCCATTCCTGTCACCCTAACAAACTACTTTGATCTAATGTGCAACATCTTTTCAGCATATATAAACCCCACAAATCTTCCGGCCAAAGTCTCTATTCACACTCTGCCATTAAAAAATTAAAAAATGGAATTCTATCCTTCTACAAATTTGATCTACCTCTAACATCTTCAGCTTCAAACAACTACTAAAACATTACCTAAACAAAACCTGTCTCTGCTCCTGCACTACCCAGGCTGAACTAGTCCTTCCCCCCTTCCACTACCAGCATACTATGTTCAGAGAGAAGAAATTAGAAAAATATATTTCTTACTCAAAGATCAAATATATTTTGCCCAGCCTATATTATCTAGTCGTCTCTGTTCCAGAGAGTGTACTCAGTGTGTTTAATGTCATCTATATGAACTGCAACTTGTTAATACTTTATTGATTGACAATGTTCTTTTTCAAGTTATTATAGCTGTCCAAATGTTTGCAATATGTATAAATAGGTTCGCACTGTTTGAGCTGAAGCTGAGCTTTTACTTTAGTTAATAAATCATTATTCTGTATTTGGTTTTGAAATAACTTTGTTTAAGTGTGACCATATAATTTTAATATGGAGCTTTTCTATCCCAGCATCCACTGAAAATGGGATATTATCCCAGCTGGATTTCCTAGTAAACAAATGTCAAATAAATAAATAATACTTACCTTCTCCTTGATCAGCCTGGTTAGAGTGGTGTCTCCTATGATCAGAGTCCTGCAGAGTGTGCTTGCCTGTCTTATGGGCTTAGTGTTTGGGGCTGCACTAAGAGTGATAGTATGTGTAGTGTTAGGTGTTTTTTTTTTTGAGTGCGTTTGGGCTTGCTAAGGCATATCTTTGACAACAGATGGCCTAGGTAATCTCTGTTGTTTAGGAGGATTGCTTTTAAGTGCCTCAACATACATTAATCTATGTATGTGTTGTGTGCTATGCGAGGTGGGTGTTGTGTGCATGGTTTCAACAACCTGATGTGCACTTGTATGAAAGAGCTTAGCCTCCAGTGTCATTGTGTAAGTACACCTCTCACATATTGCATCTGCTTGTTTAAAGATTACATTGTAAGAACAGAGAGAAATGTCCTTGAAATGAATACAGATTTCATACTTGCACATGAAATGTTTTTTGCTAACAGTTCTGTGCTTATATGCTACAATAATGTCAAAGCTGAATGGAAACACTTCTCTTGTTTTATTTATTTAAAAAAATTACTAGAACAAGCTAGAAACCCTTCTTCACTTCTACAGCTTTAACATTGCGTGTCTTTTATTTTTAAACAAAATGGAATTCTCTTCCTTCTTCTCTAAGGACTTGTGAAAACCTTGAAAACTTTAAAACTCAGCTACATTCCTATCTTTCCTCTAATAGGAAATGCAACTACACTGTCCCCCCTTGCCAAATAATCATTCCACGCCTTAAAATCCTGACTAACTCTAACATCAAGCTAACCTAACATAAATGTACATATTGTAAATAACATAATTGTACTATGTGACCAAAGATTTTATGCCTGTTTCTCTTGCATGAAATGAAATTGTAATTGCATCTTCTTTACTACAATTATATATGTAACTAAAATATGTAATGTCGAGCTTTTTTGTAACTAAACTGTTTTTAGTTAATTTGTTTCTCTTATATGCTGTACTAGTTATCACTTTTAAATATATTTTAATATTGTATTTCTGTCTGGAGCTTTTCTCCCCGGGCTTCCACTGAAAACGGGCTCCCTGAGTCCAGTGGACCTCCCTGGTCCTCAAACTGGAAATAAATGAATAAATAATAATATAAATAACATGAGTGGATGTTGCCTTTCTGTTTTGGAAGAGAGATCTGGTTGGGTTATGATCGTGTCAAAGTGAAGGGAATGGAAGTAGGAACTACTAAGGAGATGTAAGAAGTGATCTGGCATTTAAATATAAAGGTGATTCATGTTAATGCCAGTAAATGATTAGTCTTTTTCAATTAAAATTAAACGTATTCTTAGGGTTGCTCTGAGGTGAAGTAGTGGGCATGTGAAACCATTAGGGCAATAGTATTAAAACAGAGACCATGACAAAAATAATATTAGCAAAGGAAAACAGCATGTAGAGCATAATACAGAGGTATGTATGATATTATATATAGCATGAGAAAAAACAAAGTTCTATTAATTAAGAAAGGTTGTACAATTTTATTTTTTAATATGACTTTATCTACCTTACTGCTGAATTAAAGTCTCTGTATAACAGGCTGCATTGTACAACTCCATGCAATAGCTGCTTAAATTCATTGTGGTAGCAGGTTTTATATGCTTCTGTAACAGAAGGGAGTTTAGGATTTTCACTGTCGATTATGGCAGCACGTCTTATTTTGGCTGGATATTTAGGGAGGCAACCAGGTGGGTGGTAACATATTTTATGCAAAAAGTCAGTTGGATTATACATAGAAATGAGTAATTGGGTATTAAAAAATAATTTCATGCCATTTTATGTAGCTGTCTAGAAATTAAAGAAACATGGTCTTACAGCTCCATCCCTGCTGTACAGAGGGATAAGACCCTGATGATGACATAGATTACCTGAGTTCAATTAGCTGGCTGGGGAGAGAAGGAGTGAATGGCAAATATTAGCTCACTTACTCTTGGGGAGAGATTAATGGGATAGTGGCTGTTTCATCATATGCAAGGTAACTGCAGATGTGGGCTTGGCTAACCAAGTTGGCGATGGCAGCTCTCAGTAGGTGGGAACACTCACATGCAGGGGAAGGTTATGATAATCCCTTGTGGGGGAGCAGATGCACACATCAACCAGCAAGAGTCAGGCTTAGGGTCTAACAGAAAGACTGCTGATAGCTTTGTGAATGACGATCTCTAAGATAAACGTTTATCTTATGAGAAATTAGGTTTGATTGCTGGCAGTAAAATATGGTCTGGTAGTGATTTGCCAACTTAAAGATGTAAAATTTATTAACATTAGGGAATTGGTTTCCTCATATTTCTGAGACATGTTTAAATGTACAAAGCAAAATAACAGAATACAGGTATAGTATAATAGTTCTGTATGCTAAAGATTCTTAGTTTCGGGAGAAACCACAAACATAAAACAGTATAAAGGTAAAATTTTCTTAGAGATCAGTGTCTTACATCACTAATGTAAAAAGGTATGTGCGTCAGATTCTCCTTAGATACTGCAACTGTAGAACTTATTACAGGTTATAATGGATGTATGGCACCTAGCTTGCACAGGCTATATTATTATTAGTCCCATGATAGCAGGTAGTTTCTACATTAACTCAGTGTACACATTTTGCACCTGTAAAGTACAGTATATAGAAAGGTAGATGTCAGTGGTGTTTCCATTATTTAACAGAAAAACACAAGTACTATACCTAGAGAGAATGATGCTTTAAGTGATACCGATCAAATTAACAAACTGGAACACTGGCTTGAAATAGAAGTTTGAAAAACTGCTATGGACTGACTCAGGGAGACAAGCTTATTGGGAAAACTGAATGTAACTTTCCACCTCAAGGATGAAATTGGGAGGTATGCCAAAAGATTGCACCCAAAATTGAACAGTGTTGGTGCTTATCAGTGGAAGAGTATTGTAGACCAACCACTTTAGATATCAGCTGTGATGTATACTATCGTCTAGATAGAAGAACATGGATCAGAGACTATGTGCTGTGTCAGGGCTAGCCACTAGATGGTATAACAACTAATTCTCTGTGATTCAGTCACTATGATTAATGTCACCAAAATGGGTATAAGGATTTACCATTGATAAGTGGGTTTATGACCCTGCCTACTCTGACTTATGCCAGGGAACCAATGGTAATGATGGGAGGGATCTATATGCCCCTACTTGCCAGTATGTGCCTGCCATAAAGCCTAGATGCCTTGGGTTATTAAGCTATTGGCTGGCAAGTGTCTAGCTGCACAACCTCGTTTACCTGGAATAGCGCTGTTGAGCAAAAGCTGACTGTAATAAACAATGAACATGTCCAAAATAAACTAAGGATTGCTACACTGAGTATAGGTTGACTAACAGGATGTAGCTCAGACGTGGACAATACTATGGTAAGGAGGAGGCTGGACGTCCTCTGTATACAGAGGACTCAGATAAGGTGGAAAGGCAGTGTAATGAAGGCACTTAGTTTGGAATCTAAAGTCTATGAGTCAAGGGGACCACAGACTAAAAATCGTGTAGGAATTGTGGTTAGTGAGAGTCTTTGGAAGACAGTGAGGGACATTATCAAAATTATTAACAGGCTCATAGCAATCAGACTCCAGTGTAAAGACAAGACAGAATTCATAACCTCAGCATATGCCTTACATCAGGGTTGCAATGGGAAGAAAAAGAGTGTATTCAGGCAGCTAGGTAAAGCAGGACCCCATGTAGACAAAATGGGAAAATGGAGTTGATGATGATGATGGACATAACTGTGCAAGAATAAGATCTGATATATATTAGTTTTGGTGTCAGCTGAGAAGATGACGAATGAAGAACTGATATAAAATGTATGTCATGTGTCTTGATGCATTTTTTGTTTTTGTTTATTTTAATTAAACTCTCCCTTTTCTTCACTGCCAGTTGTTAATTGATATTAAACATCCATCTAAACTATCACCAGATCTGACAGGCCAAACCTTAGTTTAATATCTCAAACAAAGAGCAACTGACCCTCTAATTCTGGACTGCAGTGTTAGTACCTGAATATGAATTCAAGTGTATGGAATGGTTGCAGAATGCACATCCTATTGACCTTTGTACTATTAAAGCTAACCTGCTGAGTCACTAAAACTGTATAATTTAAAGGCAGTGCTGTAGTCCAGAGAAGGTTTGCACCTTCCGAATTACCAGAGTTATTAGAAAAGCATATTATAAATCTGGGAATGAGGAACATGAAGGTGGAAGCACAGTGTATTTTCAAAGTTGGTAACAGATCTAAGAGGGGTGGGTAGATGCATTTTGGAATTCTGGAACAGGTATGATAAAAGAGTATGAGATGCACAGGACATTGTTTACTACTCCATTAATTGATATTATGGTTTGCTGTTTTTCTATAGTAATTTTATATTTCTATTTATTTTTTATTTTACTATATTTGCTATCATTTCTTTTTGTTGACAGGGTGGATTGCTCTGACTGTGAGTCCTAATTCAGGAAGGACCAAAGGTAGCGCTCATACTAACTTATTATCCTGTAGGTAAACTACTAGTAACTTGATCAGTAGATCCAAGATACATTTGCTGCTATGGAGAGAAATGAGACATTTGCTACACTGACCACAGGGGGGAGCTTAGCCGGGGTCATTTCACAGGCCTGCATATGTTATCCATTTGCTGCATGTTTGATGTTGCTGTATAACTGCTGAAATTCTGGTTCCTTAATTGTACTTAATCTGAGCCATTGGCTGACTGAATGGTGATACAGGCACACCTCAGACACCCGTCAAAACGAATCAAAAGTTTTTAGTCTTCAGTATTGATAAATATTTGCCCAACGCAACAAACCACCTCTTACCCACTACATTTCTTTTTACATTTCTAAATCATAGAATGTAAAGGTAGAGTACAGTACACTATCACTACAGAGCCCTGTCACTATACTTGATATCTTACAGACTGCTAAGAAGTGGCCTGTGCCTGGCATACAAGACATCCTCCATTTGAATACTGATGGATTTACTAAACATCAAGTCAAATGACATCAGAAATACTTGGTTTGGGGATCTAACCCTCTTCTGCAACATCAGCAGTAGGGTTTGAAGAGACAGAGTATATCTTAAAGAGGATACCTCTATTCTGGAACAGACTACCCATCTACATGAAACAAAGTTCATCCCTGTCCATATTCAAGTACAAATTGGACCAATGGATGGGAAACAGAGAATTTACCTGAGGACTGCCCCATGTACTACTAGTGGATAGATGCATCTCCTAAATATTTTATGACATGTATGGGTCCCCTTAAATTATCTATGGCACGATCCCATTTATTCTAAATAAAGGTAATGTATAATCATCAGTCATGGGATTGGTATGGTAAGGCCAATCTGCAACAAAATGGGATAGTTTAATTACCACAAAAAAAAAAAAGAAAGAAAAATGGCTAGGCTTAAAATGGCCCACAAGGTCAGCTAGCTAGTACTTACCTATGAATCTATGAACTTGTCAGATTCATTGCCTTTCCCAGTGAATTTTGGTGCACCTGTTTTAGAACATATCATAGTAGAATGAATTATATTTTACAGATTTTCTTAAATTGAGAAATGTCACATGTAACTGCAATAAAAAGATAAACATAAAGCTTTTTTGTAGGGAGTAAGTTCTCATGCACTTCCCCATTTGTGGAACTCCATGTATAATTACATATTATACAACAACCCCCCCCCATTATTATTCCAAAACGTGCATGCTGATTGGTCAACGTGCACATTGTAAATCAGACTTATACTAATGGAAAAAGGTCCGGTCACCCAGACTTTTTCCATTAGTATAAGCCTTTTTTTACAGCAATGGAGAACGCAAGATCTCCATTGCTTTTTAGACAATGTCTCGCTATGTTAAAGGGGTTTAACATAGCAAGACAGCTTTAAAAAAAAGTAACAGAGATCTTCCTTTCTCCATTGCTTTTTTTAAAGCTGTCTCGCTATGTTAAATGGGTTTAACATAGCAAGACAGCTTTAAAAAAAGCAACGGAGATTCTCAGTTGCTTTTTTAAAGCTGTCTCGCTATGTTAAACTCCTTTAACATAGCGAGACACTTTGTAAAAAGCAACGGAGATCTTGCTTTCTCCATTGCTTCCACCCACAGCTCTAATGTACTGCATAAGTGTACGCATGCGCAGTACATCAGAACTGCCGCAGAATACCAGACAGCTGTGGAAGGGCAGCACGGAGGCATTATACAATGCCATTATTTAAGAAAAGTAACTATTTTTTTTCTAAAATAATGTCATTGTATAATAGCAATAACCCACGCCTGGGTGTGGGAAATGCTGGATTTACCCACGGTTGTCTTTGTTTGGCCACTCAGGCTTCGCCCTCGTGACCAAACCACACCAACCATGGGTAAATCCAGCATTACCCACACCCAGGCATGGGTTATTGCTAAATTCTAACTCTATGCTTGCACAACAGTGGGAACAAGTAGAAAAAACACTATAACACACCTCTGGATCACACAAAGTGCCTATGACTTCAATGAACTACACAACAAGGAAGCTGATGAAAATTTGCGTAATATAAATACACTCAGAATGTAGGAGAAGCATGAACTTCTGTGCTAGTTATCTCACCTCAGGACTACAAGTGAGAACATGCTGCAACTGAAGAACAACAGAGCATTATCTTAAGTAATGACACTAGAGACTTCAGTAGTAACACTAGAACCTTCAGAAGTAACACTAGAACCTTCATAGTAACACTAGAACCTTCAATAGTGACTTTAAAACTTTATATCACACTATTCAGCATTTCAGTGTCTACAGATGAATCACCTTGCTAAATGAAAGTAATACCTTTAGACTGCATCCTTTTTTCAAAATATCTGTGAACAGCTGAACATTTATTAGCCATAGCTTCTACAGAATCAGTATGTTACTCCTTTGTAGTCTTGCTGCCTGTGAGCATAGGGGTGAGTGCACTTTTAAGTCTGCTTTTCACTAAGAGCAGTATCTTCTTCATGCAGCCATATTGGCTCCTTTTAGCCCAAACACTTTTTCAGTCCCAAATGCCCTTTGATACAGAACAGCAAAGTCTTGAAGGGACTTATCTAGTGCTTTGAGTTTGACATCCCCGCTCAGCTGCTCACAATGCTAAAAAGAAGTATTTTTCTTACTCAAGCTGCCATGGCAATAACACTTATTTGTAGAGTAATGTAATACATCAACAACCTACTGACATAGTTCATAGGTTGGTACTAGGCTATCGGCACTAGGGCCTATACAAGCCCATCCATAACAATTCCCTTGCTATTTCTTCCTACAATATTTACTTCCCTGGACCCCTGTCTAGTAGGCCGACTGACATGATTCCCGGGGTAAATTTCCTATTATCCTAGTCATTCAGAGTGGTGCTATGTTGAAGATTTTCAAATGGATACTGACAATCTTGTATGTTAGCCCTCTTTCTTCTTATACCATATTGGGGATTAGTTGGCTTATAGCTATGTTACTAGTGAAATCTTTTCCTGCTAGGTTACAAACTATGTAAAAAATGAACAACCTTCCTGTTAATGTTTCACTGTGTAGTGTTATTTATTTATTTTATTTTATTTATTTGACATTTGTTGACTGGGAATGTCTGACTGGACAGCTGGTGTCTATTTTCAGCGGAGGCCCGGGGAAAGCTCCAATAAGTACAATAGTTACAGCATTTAGAGATAATAGTAACAGGTTACAGAGATTATGAATGTAGAATCAATTAACATCATTATTTTCTGATTTGGTCATCTGTGTGGAGTCTGCATGTCCTCCCCGCAGTCGAGTGGCCTCCGAAAGACATGCGTGAATGGGCGTGCCTTCACTGAATGTTGGGCATCGGGCTGGCAACTCGGCACCATAAAAAAAAAATCTACTGCCAATCATTAGCGGACCGGAGTTCCACTGTGGCGACCCCTAACCGGGAAAAGCCGAAAAGACAAACATTTTCTGATTTGGTCACTCATAGCTGGTTTCCTTTATGTTGCTGTTAAGGCTACAACCTGTTTTATTTCAGCAAAGTCTCTTTTTGTGGTTAGAACTTGTTATTCATTGTTTATTATGTCTGTGCTTAATGGCATTACATTACTGTTGTGTGAAATTATTGCTTAAAAGATGAGTTTTTAGCAGCAGTTCGCACACAAATAATTGTATAAAATGGAAAGAAGAATAAAAACAGACTGTTTACAAAAATCCTTTATGTTAGTTCTTCACCTTAAACTTCTCAGCATCTTGCTGGTATCAATGTAAATAATCAATGCTGTTATCAATGTAGATATGTAATTCACATATATGAGGGGAACAATGCTCTGATTTGGGCATATTTTGCTATTCTGTCCATTAACTACAGCCAACTGAATGAGGAATTTGTTTGAATGCAAAAATCTTTTGCTATAATAGCCTGACAAGATCATAGCAAACTAAAGACAAATTTATAATTTTATTTATTATATGCATTTGTTTGTCTGGTAGATATCTTACATAATAACCCTTTTTAAGGAATAACCTTAGCCTGGCATCTGATGCAAGCAAGGGTACTGATAGGTGAATAGCTCTTCAAATAAGACCTTGCTAAAAATGAGATAGCATCTTAAATGACCAGCACTAGGAAATACACTCTGAAGATCAATACCACTGGACCCCAGTCAGGACCCCTTATAGTCCCAAAATGCTGTTACAGGTTGCTGTTTACTCTACAATGAAGAGCCATAAACAAATCTACCCAGTCATAGGGTCTCAGTACCACTGAGAACTGCTACCTGCCTCAGCAGCAGAAGTATAGTGCTAAGTTATATGGTTGCCATACAAGTGGAGAGATGGATGTATGAAGGTGGGGGAGATTGATGAACACCTGATACATAACAATGTTTTCCTAGAAGATGTGTAGCAGCCACAGTAAAGTATCACACTGCAAACATAGAATTTCACATGACAGGATAAAAGTGGAAGCTACCCAAGCTTCCACTAGCTGTGACACTTGTATGTCCACAGCATTAATACCTACCACCAGTCTTGAACAATAGCTTCCTAATATATGTTTTTCAGTTCTGCTGTGCAAGGAATATTTTGCAGTAGCTTGTCATGGGGTTGCCAGCTGAAACTTAGACAAGACTTAGCTTTCTAATAAAAAAGAACACTGACAAGCTCCTACTAAGAATAAAATGCATTGTAAGTTTCCACTGCAATCCTAATATCCTAATATTCCTAATAATCCTAATATTGTAAACACATGAGAAAATGCAAATATGATGACACATGCAAATTCTTATTTTCTTCTTTAAACCTAAGATTATTTACATCAAATCTTCAACAAAAGGAGAACCCTAAAATGAAACACAAAAAAACCCCTATTTACTGGCATTTCTTACATGGTGAGTGAGTGAAATAGTTATTAAAATCCTACAATATTACAGGAATGACTGATATTTACCAGGTAATGCACGTGCCAAAGCCTGCATACAGGAAATGAGCTGTAAAAAGCAGCACTGCAATAATAACAGCTCATTGGCAAAAATCCCACCGTGTAACATGATCTATAGATCTCACTTGTGGTCTGAAAGGCTTTATGTCCACCCTGCAGACCAGGAAGCAGCAAGATTATAGTGCTGCCTGGTATTTTCCTCTCCAGCTGCTTGCACTTGTCTCTTTGTATCTTACAAACTAGTGCATTTCTATTTTACAAAACAGCTATAATATAGAATGCGGCATTATTGTGCATGGTGCTTTTAAGTTGTAAAATGGCAGAAAAAGATTGTGAGACATTATTACAAACTATACTGATCATTTATGTAGCCATAATGAGGTGTGCATTTTATAGAAAACAGGGTAGGTCCAGCAGAAATGAGGTGTGCATTTTATAGAAAACAGGGTAGGTTCAGCAGAAAGTATTAATGATCAAACACCTAAAACTGAAAAGACTGGAGCAGACAACCATGTAGCACAAAAGTTAAAATTCCAACCAAATAACACAATCAAAAAGAAGACTCTACAAGGAAAGAATGATGCCTCCAAATTCCTGTGGTCTTTACACCTTAAGAGTAGGTAATGCAAATTTAAGGTAATGTGCCCTTCTATTAAACTTGAAATTCTCTTCTTACAAATCCCCCAACCTGTTTTTTTTTTTTATGAGTCAGTAATTACATCTGCATCAAGATATTGTGACTCTTTCTGGTTAGTATTTGGAGACCATCTGCTCATAGTAACCTCTAGCAGAGCTCCCTAGGCAGGATAGAATTCAGGTTTGCACAGTTGCAGATCCTATTACACACAGGTGCAAACATTTGATAATTCTCTCCACCACATGTTGGTTATTTTCAGTTTTTCCCTTTTAATTTTAACTAATTAGGCTAATTAAAACTCTTTTTATGATTTATTAGTCCATTTTTTTTAATTTTCTTTCTTACAGATGGTTTTAGCTTTAACCACTTAAAAAGCATTTTACACTACAAAATCTGGTTGTAAATACATTAGCAGTTGGCTTCATTTCCCAGTCCATTATCTTTACTATATATTATCACATTACTAGGTATATCTTACCTTGTTCCAGTTAAGTACAACTTATTTGACATATTTAAGTGTATCCACCAAGGAAATAATTCCTGCATTTTTCACTGAGGTTATCTGATTTTAAAATTGTACAGCTCCTCATATAATATAATAACTTCTTTCTATGCCTTGGTCAGATATATGGCAAAAACTGAGCAGACTGAAATTTAACTATAGTAACAACTCATAACAACATTCATTTCCTAGACTGACCTCCTGTTCAGCAAAATTTGAAAAAGAAAGCAGATGCATAAACTTAAGATGTCATTCTATTCATTTGGAGCCATTCAGAACAATACCCTGCTCTACATTCAGTACTGATTTCTGAGTGCACCTTTCAACACAGTAAGATACTTTCACCATTTTATATACATTCCTACATGCATTTACATTGATTGATATGTAACAGTTTAGCACTCAGACACACATAAGCTCTGTATTGCACCTGTTACAAAAACAAGCCAAATGTTCAAGGTCCTAGATAAAAGTGGTCCGAGTCTTAATTCAATATGCCTTACACAGACTGGGTCATACTCTTGGCAGTGTATCACCGTGGCAGTCTGTGTGTGTGGGCATGTGTGGATGAGGGGGGGATTCCTTCCTTTCTATCCCATGCATATTCCCTAAGTTAGGCTCGCACTCAGTATACAAGAAAGGAAAAGTAATAATCATTTGGTAGCTGCAGACATTTATATTTAAACATCAATTTGTTTTTTACCATAAAAGTCACCATTGCAGTCAAATCTCATAAATTGTGAGTCATAATTCCTTTTCCTCATTTCATTTTAATATAACTTGTTTAGCTATCAGCAGAAGGAGGATTTCCTATTTAAAATATTGAGTATCAGTGGATAAGGAACAGAAAACCATAACAGTCTTTTTTACAACACCTTCTGTTCATGCAGAGGACAGATGTGAAGTCTGGCTCAAACTTGCTCTAACAATACTATGACCTGCGCATTGCCTGAAATGTAATACTGTTTAATATTCCAAAGATTTACTTCAGAAGGATAAATCATTATTTCAAAAGCAATGGATTACGTTAAAATGACCTCATGTTAGGAGAATTTAATCTGCAGTTTTGACTCATTTAATTAAAATTTAAGCTGGTTCAGGATAAGATGGCAACTTAAACTATTATGTTAATAAAATTCACATATGCTAAATGGTTTCATTTATGGGCCTAGCTATGCACTTCAGACTTTTGCAGTGAAAACGTTGAAACATCATCAAACTGGAATATCTGTAAAGGAAGGCTGTCTTTTTATAGTTTGCTGTTATTGTTGTACTGATGAAGATCTCTGTCATGGAAGTTATTTTTCTTTATGACAGATGCATGGTGTTTTCATTTTGCTATCCAGAAAAAAGGCAGTCTAGAGACAAATAACATAAGGGTTATTGAAGCATAACAGAAGGCCAGGTGTCTGTCATTGCACAATGCATCTTTTTCTGCTGTAGTGACTATGGAAATCAAATCTTCCTAACCTGTTAAAGCCTAGAAAACACACATATCCATATTCACAAAGGCTCCTTTAATGAACAAGTAGTTAACATCAGGAATTCTCATTGCAAATTGTAACAAAATTGTAACGAACATACTCAAAGAGACACCCTTGCCGCAAGACATTTCATGGAATCTAAGGAATCTTAGCATGGAAGCCACCATGGAAAACGTCTTGGTACTCCAAACTTGCCCAGGCCTTGAGTGCAAAGTGCAAATACACCTAATATCTATACCCTAGAAGTATGCTATGTAGGCAGCTATATATTTTGTGGCATACAAACATGCAAACCATTGGATAGAACATTTTGTCATCCTCTGTGACTCCATATCCGTTATGATGCATACAGGATGCCAAAACCATAAAATATTAAGATTAGCTGTTGTTTTGAGAGCATTTTGAAATGAGTAAGAGACACAGCTGCTACTTTAGATGACAAGACACAGCTAAGTTGTGGCAGGAAAGGTGGTTATGTCTCACATCTTCAGAAATTGAAGGCCATAAATCTGAATCTGGAATATGAGCTCATTGTATGGATTATTGTCCTTATTAAGATTACATTTCTTTGTTTAGGATCAGAAGGAAATGATAAAACTATCATGTCTGCCCTTTTATGTGCATTACTATTCTGCTGCCCCTTCAATCCTTCATTCCTCTTTACCCTTTTCTCACAACCCATACCCTCTTGATTGCCTCAATAGAGTCCCACTCTGCTACACATTCTGGTAGTCTGTTTCATGATTTCACAACTCTCCACATGAAAAAGTACTTTCAGAGATCCAGGGAGTCATTCATTTCTACAGCCTCCTGCCTGTGTCCTTCCAATCTGTCATTGTTTGTCAGTATTATATCGCCACTATCTCTTCTGGTGTCAGGTGAAAAAAAGCTCTAGCTTCTCCATAGTCTGTGATCATATTCCTTCCCCTCACTGTCATAGGTCTTTCTGGTAGATTTTTTTCTGTAATTCTTCCATCAGCTCAATGTCCTTTTCCATATAAGATCTTCAAAACTGCATGTGATACTCAGGGGAAAAAATGAAAGTACTTAGTACTCTTAGTGAGGACACAGCCCAACATTCTGTATGATCACTGTTTGTTTTTTCATGTTTCATTTTAAGATGATCTGTGAACTGAACAGAACAGAAGGAAAATAACCATGTTATCAGACAATATACAAAGACCGGAAAAAAGGAATCAACAGATCTAATGGCTTTAGTGCAGTCACCACAAGTTCAGTAAATTCTAGGCTGTGCGGACATTGTTTCAGGTACTACAGAATTTTCCTCCATTTATAGCAGATCCTTTTTAGCTACAGTGTTCTGGTGTTTAGCTTAATTAGGACTTCACTGTACGTAGAAATATGAAATCTGACTATTATCAGCAGTGTATGTTCCAATGAATAGATAATGTAACCACTCTGGTGGCATAGAAGGATAAAGCCATGACTACAGCCCCACTGACCCAGATTCAGTTAGTGGCTCAGGCAAATGACCAAGAGACAGGGAAGGGAAGGGCATTACCATCCTGGGGAGGGGAGGGGGGGCTCAAGAGCATTCCTCACATGATCCCTAGTGGAGGCTGGAGATGTGTGAAGAAGGGGGAAGAGTCCAAAGAGGGGTTAGGGTATGGACATGATTGACTTGCTGCTTTGACAGAGAGATATGTAAGCATGCCACATTGCACACAAATCCTGTGGACACAAACAAGAGATGACAGGAGAGGGACAGAATGGGACAGGGTATAAAATGAAAATCCCCCAGCAGATAGTTTGACAGACAGATCCTCAGAATGCCCTTAATATCTGAACTGGCCACACCCCATATGGAGAAAGTCTAAATGGTGTTCAAGAAGGGTGGTAGACCCAACAATGAATGTGGGACCTGGCGTATGTTGACATAGGATGAAGCAATGAAAACCAAACAAAAAAAAAAAACATGAACAGTGGTATAATGAGAATACTCTCATGTATTTATTTTTAATATAAATATTCATCTGAAAAGGCTTGCATTACAAATGTAGACTATGATGACATAGACTACTGGTCTGAAAGAGGAATGTCTTAAACAGGGCTGGCCTTTGGTCAACTGGTGCCCTATGCAAAAGGGATCCACAGTGCTCTCCCACACACACTACCTGTTGCCCCCATTATGGTCTACCTACACCATCCAGACTAATGTTTTCTTCCTTTTTCTCACAGTTTGTCTTACTCTTCAGTTTTTCCTGTATTCATTCCAAACATTTTAATGAAACCATTTCTTTACTACAAAAAAATAAACAAATAAATACTGGAAAACTGCTCCTGCTAGAGTGGCGTCCTAGGCAGCCACCTAGTTGACCTATGCCTAAGGCTGGGAATGGTCTTAAAGATATAGAATCAAAGTACTGTTCAAAATTAGAAACAAAGGCAAAGAAAAACAGAACAAAGAGAGATGCAAGTGTATTTTATGAAAATTAGGTATTCCAAGATTGAAATAAATCAAGTTGCTTTCAGTACCATGTTTGGAGTATGTGCTCTGTGCAGCATTTTTAAATGCATGTTCTCCTCATTTTTGTTTGATTTTGCTTGAACTGTTTTCTTTGCAGCATAAAGGATACCCTGATTTGGTTATAGTCATTTATTTGTCATGATGCACTTATTACAATATCATAAAATATCCCACTTGTTTCCTAAACTTCAGGCATTAATTATTTTCTTGTGCATGGAGCACCATGATTATCCTCTGAAACAGGAAAAGATATTTTTTAAATGCTTACTCAGCATCAGACTCAAGCTTAACAGTGTTTAGAGATGCTTAACAAAACCTTGTTAAGGACACCCTAAGTGCTGTTAAGCTTGAATCTTCTGCTAGTGACTAAAAGTGGACAGTGCTGGTCAGCAAAGAACAGCGGCAGAAGGTAAAACAGGTTTAAAAGCTGTTAAAATTCACTGTGCCACACAAGGGCAGAAAGTGTGGAATAATGAAATATATAAAGGATTTTAAAAGCTGGTTTACCTTATGCTAGAGAAGAACTTTATTTCTTTCTTTCTTCTGTACCCCATAACTGTTCACTCATAATTATGCAGAGCATTCCTGATTTTGCCTCATGTTTTTGGTCCACCTCATGTACATTTTTTTAAATTTTCTAGTAAACCACTAACAAGTGTAGTCAAAATTCAGATATTAGTTACATTTCTAGGCATCCATGTCTCAAACCTATGATAAGCTGCTTATAATTAGAAACCCAATACTGCAATATGTGTCCATACTTTCTTTGCTATAGGGACTTACTCTGTTGTAAACCCAAAGAGCTGCATATCAGGTTCTAAGAACAGCATTACATTTCATATCATTATCTTTTGGGTCATTCTGTACTGTAAGCCCTCAGAATCAACGTCTAACAGATAGATTTTAGTGTCTGGGTTACTAAAGACTGGAAAATTGGACATATCTTAAATGGACTATGTAGTATAGTTAAATATTCTCCACTTCAAGGTTTCCTAGAGTTTTATTATAGGTTCATAGGTAGGTACTAGGCTAGCTACCCTTGTGGATCATTTTAAACCTTGGCAATTTCCCTTTTGGTGCTTGAATTAACCTATCCCATTTGTTTTTAGATTGGCCTTACCCATCACATGATTGATTATGGTCAATAATTATATACTACTGCTAGCGAGGATAACTGTGATCATACCATAGACAATTTGAGGGAATTTAGGAGCTACCTCTATCCATTAGTAGTATAGGGACAGTCCGGGGTAAATCTTCTATTCTTATCCAAGGATCCAAGTTGTACTTGAATATAGCCAGGGATGAATGTGCTTGTATATGGTCAGGCTTTATTTTATGCTGATGGGTAGTCTGTTCCAGAGCAGTGGTATCCTCTGTGAGATAAAGCTGTCCCTCCAAACTAATCCGTTGATGTTGTAGAAGAAGTTTAGGTCTCTAGACTGAGTATGTCTGATGTCATTTCACTTGCCTATGTACAGTGGGTCCATCAGTACTGGGTTGAGGGATGCCTTAATTAACAGACACAGGTCACTTCTTATCAGTCTGTAGGATAGTGGGCTTTGAGGCGTCCATGTAAGACATGTTTTTTAGGCCTTGTTCCCTTTTAGTAAGGTACCTCTGAGGTAATTTCAGTTGTTGCAAGTGTCTGGAAAGATAGATTCCAAAGGGGGAATTATGCTCAATGATTGGTCTAATGAAAGATGAGTAAAGGGGAATAATGACATCTCTAGATCTAGACACAATCCCTTTGTTTATAAGCTGTACAATATAAAAAGGCTTTCTTATGACAGTGGACACATGTTGGTTGAAGGTTAGGTCACTATCCACATACGTTTCCAAATCCCAAACAACTGGGTCATCTCTTATGGGTGTATTTTCAATTTGGTAGATCCCCTGGGGTGTATGACTTCTTAAAGGACATGGCAATGCATTTTTTGTATCTAGTTTCAGTCCATGATTTTGGCACCAGTAATTTATTTGGGACAAACCTTCCTACAGGATGGCTAAGTCATTTAATGATTCAATGACTTCTCCTAGCTTGCAGTCATCTCCAAACTTAGTCGGCCAGAGCCCTTTTGTGTTAGTTTTTACTTCAGAAGAGTAGATGCTAAACAGGAATGGTCCCAGCACTAAACCTTAGGGGACTCCACTAGTGACTGGTCCCTTTGCAGAGGTAGCTTCTCTTATTTTGGTGTCCAGCATCCTATCTGTGAACCAGCTGGCAATCCAGTAGATAACATAGGAGTTTATTCCCATTTAGCTTTTCTACCATGCCTGAGTGGGAGATTGTATCAAAGGCATTGGCCATGTCAAGCTATGCAGTGCGTGCCATTTTTCCTTCATTCATTCATTTCTTTGGTGACCTGTCCACCAGGTTAACAAAGCTTGACCTGCTCTTGATGAATCCAAACTGAAACAGGCTCTGTGTTTGGAGGTTCCCTATGTCCATATTGATTAGTTCCATGATAATTCATTCATTGACTCACCATATGAGGCTGGTCAGACCTATTGTCTTGTAACTGCTTGGGTCTGTGGAAGGCCCTCCCTTATTTGGAGCAGTTTTCTTAGCATTTAGCATTACACCCACACCTTAGATATGGATCTGGATCTTTTGGGATGTCATTATAATCTAGTAATGGATTTTAGACTTATTTGGTTTATTTATATGCTATTTGATAACCAGGTTGTGGGCTGGTCCAAAGACACTTTTCCGCCGTAACCTAGATACAGAGGAAAATAAACAATACAATTAAACAGCACTACTGTCATCAAGCAAAATAAATAAGACAACATCTTAAATAAAAATAGTAAAATAATTTTACTGAGCAGGTAAAGCAAAAAGTCATAGAACAAAATATATAGAGGCAGTAATATAGATTATAGCCACATTCTCTGGACTTCCCATATTTAAAAAAAGCAAAGCAATGTAACTAGTAGTCATTGTCAATCTGCATCTTATATGCATGATTCTCCACTACAGAACATGCTTCAGGTTTTTGCAAGACAATTGCTTTCTGAATCAGATTTTTATACTTGTTCTAACTCTTTCAAGCTCATCTGCATATCCCTGTCAACACCATACTGACTGACCCAGGAGTCACTTATTCTTTCCTCTTCTTTTATTGCATTTTTGTTTTATTTTATTTTATTGTATTCATTTGCCAGCTGGGTAAAACTACTAGGTGCAAATAGTTTTCAAGGTTAACCATTGAGCACTAGCTGGTTAAGTGACTTACTAAGAGTCAGACAACAGGCAAACTGAGGCTGAGGGAATCAAACTCTGGACTACAGGAAAAAGATCAGTAACAGCTCGTAGTTTTAATCTCCTGGACTAACTGACAGATTTGATATAATAATAATAATAATAATAATAATAATAATAATAATAATAATAATAATAATAATAATAATAATAATAATAATAATAATAACAATAGTAATAATAATAGTAATAATAATAATAATAACAATAATAATAATAACAATAATAATAATAATATAATAACAATAATAATAATAATAATAATAATAATAATAATAACAATAATAATAATAATAATAATACCCATTTGTTAATCAGGGAGGCCCACTGGACTCATGATCCCTTTTCGTGGGCAAAGTCTAGTTAAATTACTTGTCAAAGATCAGAAAGCAGGCCAGTGAAGGCTGAGGGATCAAACTTGCTCTGCAGGAAATACAGCTTACAATCTTAATCCTCTACACTAGCTGCTAAAACTGAATGATTTTTTCCAGAGACAGATTTCAACTACATATACTTATATAGCCCTGGACATTTATCTGTTAATTTAGTCACTTATTATTTATTAACTGGGTAAGCCTACTGAACACGTCCCTTTTCAGTGGTGACCTGAGAGCACTGACTGGGTAAGTAACTTGCTCAGGGTCACACATCTGATAACAGACACTGAGGAAATCAACTCCTGGTCTAAAGGATGTATCTCATTATCAGCTCAGAACCTTAATCCAATGTACTAATCTGTCAAACCATGTTTACAGCTGTCTGCTTTCTTAGGGAGATATGCATCTGACACAATAGTAGCCTCTTATATTGCCTCCAGCTCATGAAATTATAAACATGAAAAGAGCCTGTGGTATTTTAGAAAGCTTTGCAGATGTCATCATCGGTTACTTACATCTGTTAATATCATGCATGTCTCCTGCATCATATACTTCTCCCTATCCTGTAATTCCTTATCATTGCATGACTCCTTTCATCTTTATTTACAATTTACCCCAGCAACATTGAATGACAATGGATGTAATTGCACAGATTAGCATCAGTTTATAGCTGTCTCTGATATCATTTCAGAACCTTGTTATACACTGTTGCATTTCATATAATGAGATTAATATCAAATTACTTTAACTAAAACAGTCAACTGCCTGCCAGCTCCATGCAGAGCCATAGCTTAGGGTGGGGCAAAGGAGTGGCTGTCCTGGGCACAGGCTGTCAAGGAGCACAATTGGCTGGTTACAGTGATGTGGGAATGCAGTAATGGAATGAATGCAGATACTGCATTGAATGCTTGGGTAAACTCACTGTAGTGCTTAGTGAACAAAAAGTGCTTGTTTGAGCATGGAAGTGTTTTTTTTTTTTTTTGTCTTCAACTTTGAATGCAGAAGGTGCCATCAGTTTTGTGATATGCTCAAGGCACCCCTATAGTTCAGGCACCATGGCACAGAGTGATGAAGCCACTTTCTGATACTGTGTACCTCTATTTATTTATTGTGTTAACTACAAATGTGGGCTGGTGCTAAAACCCTTTTCAAACAAGACTCAGGTACTATGACAATATAAAGAATGAATACAAACACAATGACTATTCATACAATGAGCATAGAAAACTATTTAAAGAACACATACACAGAAAAATCTATATTTGACAATGAAGTTCACACAAGTGCATGCACAGGCAATAAATAATAGTAAAACAAAAAAAAAATGTTTTCAATGTTGGTTGACATCTCATTAATGTTTCTTGAATATCAAAATACCTTAACACATTCAAATCACAGATAGTTTCTAAGAATAAATTGATTCAACTCAAGCTCTCCTATCAAGGTATGTATCTATAAACATATTTACCTAAGTAAATATTTCCTCTTTTTCATCTCAGCCGCAGGTTCAGTTTCAGATTTAGTGAGATTTTTTTCATAAGATTCACTCTTAAATCTTTATACTATTTCATTAGGTTGAGTGTTGAAATATCTTTGTTACAAATGAATTGGTTTTGCATATTTTTGCACTGGATATATCAGGATTCTGGAGAGTTCTTGTTAGACTACAAATCATAATTCCTACTATACTGATGAGAATGGCTCTTTGTCTCTCTTCATTCTTCCATTTTCCATAGGTTTACAGGTAATTACTGTAGCTGCCGTGGTGCAGTGGTAGCGTTGTCTCCTCACAGCAAGAGATTCTCCCGTTCGATTCTCGGCTGGAGCGCCTTCTGTGTGGAGTCTGCATGTCCTCCCAGTGGTCGAGTGGCATTCGAAAGACATGCGTGAATGGGTGTGCCTTTGTTGAAGGTTGGGCGTCGGGCTGGCACCTCAGCACCATAAAAATCTACTGTCAATCATTAGTTGACCTGAGTTCCGCTGTGGCGACCCATAACCAGGAAAAGCTGAAAGAAAAACAACAACAACTAGACTAAATACCCCAGGGACCTTTATAAGCATAGCCATGCTTCCTAAATGTATCTGACAAGTTTTGATACCCCAGGGTTATTTTAAGGGGTACATGTAGGCTTGGGAATGGGTGGTCAAGCATTTACAGGCTGCCACTGTCTAACATAAACATAGATAGGTGCCAGACCAGAGGCACATTTACAATTACCCATTCACAGGTGCAAATCATGCCTGAAATGGGCTAGGAAAGTGTTGTGCTTCACATGGATGGGAACTTGTTCCAGAGAAGGGGTAATCTGTGAGACACTTACCTGATGATCCAGCAGATCCTGTTTATGTTATAGACAAAGTTTAGGTTGCTAGAGTGGGTAATTCTGATGCTATGTGCAACAGGTCCATCCAAGTGGGATCAGAGCTGCATAGATCACCTCTCAACAGTTTTTAGTGTACCAAGCCCTGGAATTGAGCTTTGTGGCAGTCTGCGTAGGACGTGTTGTTTATGTCCTATATTCTTTTTTGTGAGGAACCTCTGTGTAAGCTCTAGTTATTGCATATGCCTGATAAGGTGCATACCAAAGGGGAGAGTTCTACTCAATTTTTGGTTTGATAAGGGCTGAGTACACAGAAACAATTATATCCTTGGACCTAGATACTATGCCCTTGTTTATGAGTTGCACAATAGAATGATTTCTGTACTATCATAGGGAAATGATTGTCAAAGGCCTGGTTACTGTCTATATACATTCCCAAATCTCTGACCACTGGGTCTACTATCAGGAGTATGTTATCAATCTAGTAATTTCCAGGGCTAGTCATCTCGCCAAAGGATGCTGTTATGCATTTCCTGGCATTAAGTTTTAGACTGTGGTTCTGGCAACAGTTATTGGTCTGTGTTAGCCTTTCTTGGAGAGTTTTTGATTCTATGACTGCAACTAGTTTGTAATCATCTGCAAACTTGGTCAGCCAGAGACCCTTGATGTTGACCTTGACTTAAGAGAAGTAGATGTCAAAAAGGTGTGACCCCAGCATCGAGCCCTGAGGAATTCCACTAGTGGCTGGCCTTTTTGTGGAGAGAGACTCCCCTATTCTAACTTTTTGGGTCCTATCTTTGAGCATGCTACCTATCACACAGGTGACATAGGGGTTTATACCTAATTTCTTGAGTTTGTTTTCAATGCTCGATTGGGGGTATTGTGTTGAATGCTTGGGTCAGGTCAAATTAAGCAGTAAGTACAATTTTGCCTTTGTCTATTTCACAGGTTGAGTAGCCATTACCTGCCCTTGATTAATCCAAACTGGGTTGGATCTAGTGTCTGAAGGTTTTCTATGTCATTGTTTATCATCTCCATGATAATTCTTTCCATGGCTTTGGAGATGAGACTAGTTTGACTTATGGGTACATATATGGCATGTTCTTGTGCAGAGGGATGACAACTGCAGTCCTCCATTCACATGGCATGAAGACAGTTGGGATACTATGGTTAAACTGTGATTCTAGTGGTTCTGATACACAACTATATTTTGTATTACAGTTCACACTGCATCAACCTAAAGTGCACACTAGTAGATTACAATTGTTTGTTCAGTCAGTTTGACTTTATCTATGTACTACTTGGGCTTATTTCATTTTTTAAATGTGTAGTTATTTTGCCTGATAGTTACCTGATTAGAAATGCCATTGATGTATACACATGAATTGTGACATCAATAAATACATTTTTGAGCTCTGTTTCTGAACTTGGGCATTGGCTTTGAGCTTTTAATGTATTATGTTTCTCTGCTACACTTCAGCATAGAATTATTATAAATTCCTTTAATAGTGATACACTGATATATACCAAGTTACTACTTATTTTATATATCATTACTGGTATACTAGAGATAGCTCCTATAATTTATGAAGATGGCTCACTTTGCACAACTTGCTTTACTGGATGATGGTATAATTTATAAAACTTTTAAGTGTGAGATATGGGGTAGCAGGAAAAATACATTTTTAACACTAAAATGACTCTTTGTCACTGCTGTAGTTATATAGAAGACCTTGATCCATAAAATAAAATGCAGTGGAACTCAATAGGAAGGAGACAGTTGCACACCAATAAGCCTGTTATAAAATACTGGCATCGTACACTTTGTACCATACACAGCACACTTTATAATCAAACCAAATATATTTGTAATTGAGCGCTTTTGTCCCATAAACTGGAACTTTATCAGAATAAGAACTATGATAACATCACTATCTTAAGTAACTAATGCTTAAAGGTACAGTATCCTAAAAAATTGGAAGTACTACCTAAAAAGAATTTGTTAAATCCAAGTAGGATTAAAATACATTTTGTACTCATATGAACCAATTTATAATTATATGGTAGATTTTTCTCAAGTATACGTAAAAATAATAAATAATCAAAATGTTAATACAACTAACTTCAAAGTAATGTAAACTTATAAAATAAATTTAAATTATTAAATAGTAACTGACATATTAAATAGTATCATTAATACATTGCATCTAATAAATTACCCTCCATCACTACCACAATTATACCTATTCCTAGCTTGTACCAACTTTTCCACTAAAAGATATACAAACATGTCTCATTTATAACTTCGCTGAACGTATTTTAAGAACAAAGTGCTTATAAGCCATATAATTTAGTCCTGGGTGGTTGATGGCATCTAATCTAAATTAGGAAAGAGATTCTTTAAATTCTAACCTAGATTCCCATTTTTCCACCTCTTGGGTTAACATCAACCCTTTCTAAAAGGCCATATTTAAAACCATAAATTCCCTTACAAACAAGAAAATCTTTATACAGGACATTATTGGCATTCTTTGTTTTAATAGTATAAAGATGTTCATATATTATTTTCTGAAGGGCACACCCGCTCAGTTTTCCCCACATAAAAACTGGGACACAGTGTACATATAGCTATATAAACCACACCAACAGTTCTACACTTACCCAGAACCAACTCAATTTTACTATTCAAACTATTAAACAGAACTAAATTCTCTGCTATTAAAATATATGGACATTGTTTATAAGCACCACATTTTGGGGTACCCTTGAAATTTGATTTCTTGCCCTTGACCCAAAGGTAGAACTCAAAGTATAACAATGCTAGTCAATGCTTATTTATTTGTCTTTGTTGACCAGAAAAAGTGTGACTGGGTAAAACCCATTTGCAAGGAGGCCTAGGGACTTATGGCTGAGTAAATGTGTAAACAGGGGTTCCCCAGAGACTGGCCCTTAGACTGCTGCTACTGTTTAATACGTTCTTTTCAGCACTGATCACAAGTATGAAGTGGTAGATATCAAAGTACACAGATGATCCCAAACTACAAACAACAGTGACATCTTCTCACAATGCAAAATTCCTAAATATCTATCTGGGCAGGATTAATTCCTGAGTTTAGAAATTGAGCTTAAATTTCAGAGCTAAAAGTGTCAAACAATAATAACTGGTAATAAAAGAGTTTGAATTCTACTATTATTAAGTAATGAAACCACTGAACATAACAGCATAATGAAGAATTTGGGTAGCATGATAGTATGATATGTTGTAAATTGTGCTTAAAAGATAATGCCAAGTTTGCTGTAGATGCAAACGAGACTCATGTTGAAGACAATGACTAGTGGGGATCCATTCATTTTAATTTATTTATATAATGTCATAATGTGTCTTCCCTTGAGACACATTTCATTTCTTTGTGAATATGTCATTACTGAAGTCATTTTTTAGAACTGGTTTAATGAAGGTTTTAGGTTATACATCTAGGCTAAAGATGTGAGATTTCTATAACAGTAGCTATTGATGTGTAAGAGGGAAGATAATTTGGAGATATAAGACATTTTACAACAGATACTTAAGAAAAGTATTGGGTTTGGAAATTTAGACAGGCTACCTGCCATTAAAACATGCCAATATGAACTATATTATCCCCACTGTAAAGGTGAGAAGGAGAAGTAGGCTATGGAACAAAGTCCCCACTGTGAAAAGGGTGAGAAGTAGGCTATGAAACAAAGTCCCCAGTGTGAAAAGGGTGAAAAGTAGGCTATGGAACAAAGTTTCCAGTGTGAAAAGGGTGAGAAGTAGGCTATGGAACAAAGTCCCCAGTGTGAAACGGGTGAGAAGTAGGCTATGGAACAATGTCCCCAGTGTTTAAAGGGTGAGAAGTAGGCTATGGAACAAAGTCCCCAGTGTGAAAAGGGTGAGAAGTAGACTATGGAACAAAGTCACCAGTGTGAAACGGGTGAGACGTAGGCTAAGAAACAAAGTCCCCAGTGTGAAAAGGGTGAGATGTAGGCTATGGAACAAACTCCCCAGTGTGAAAAGGGTGAGAAGTAGGTTATGGAACAATGTCCCCAGTGTGAAAAGGGTATCTTCAAATTTTAACATTATTAAGACAAAACTTGATGTATGCATTGTGATAGAAAATATAAATATAACATTTTGGAGTCTGCTTTCTTCAAAGGTCTTTTGGGCCTGAATGTGGGAATCTCATGCCTATGTAACTATATACCTATGAACCTGTGCCATGTTTGCTGATGCCTGCCAGGAAACATGTTCACAGCTGGAACAAGGAAGGATTGATCATAATTTCTAGAATCTAAAGATTTTGATAAATATTTGTGTAGTCATTCTTTTATCATATACATAGACAGCCAACTATTGATAACTTTGCGTAATGAAAGGAAATATATTCCATAAATAATTTCAAAAGGTTACAGTACTAGCCAGAGCTTCTGCAGACAGTATCATGTTAATGGTACTGGACTTGAAAAAATTACTCATTCCATAAAAATCTACAGACCAAGACACCACTGATTAGGTACAGATGCTAGACAGCTAAGAGATAGTTCAAGCACTACCTACACAAGTGCCTGTTCTGACCAGCTGAATAAACTTAACTCGTTGAGTAAATGCCTTCATCTATAATTCTTAGAGAAGTACCCCATTTCTCTTTGATCCACAGATGTGTAAACTTCCACAGTTTCCAAGTCTCACAAGTGTTTTTCTGACTGCTATTTCTCTGTAACTGTTTGTGACCCATGGAATATTCTCACAAAAACAGCCACACAGCTTTTCACAAAAACCAGTAAACATAATCTTGTATCAACAGGGAATGCAGAACTAAATAATCTAACTCTTGTTTCTTTCCTAAACTATAAGTAGCTACAGTCAAAATGTTAACTCACCTGTATGCATCGTCTGATATGAGTATTCCCTTCCAGTTTAGCTTCTTTTCCTTTCGCTCTTTTTCATTGTACTCAAACCCTTTCCTGCTCTTCTTTTGCTCTACTCAGTGGAATTCATATGTGCTCACAAAAATGTGTGTGTGTGTGTGTGTGTGTGTGTGTGTGTGTGTGTGTGTGTGTGTGTGTGTGTGCGTGTGTGAGTGTGTGTGCATGCGTGCGTGTGTTTGTGTGCGTGTGCGTCA
This sequence comes from Protopterus annectens, assembly GCF_019279795.1. NCBI lineage: Eukaryota > Metazoa > Chordata > Ceratodontiformes > Protopteridae > Protopterus > Protopterus annectens. The sequence continues at coordinate 1,311,325,029 of NC_056725.1, forward strand.
TGCATGTGCGTGTGTGCATGTGTGTTTCTGTGTGTGTGTGTGTGCGTGTGTGTGTGCATGTGTTTGTGTGTGTGCATGTGTGTTTGTGTGTGTGCATGTGTGTTTGTGTGTGTTTATAGCGAGAGAGGGAGAAAGCAACAAAAAAGGTAATATAGTTGTAATGGAATGATTGCTCTTGATATCTGCATGCAAATTACTAAAACAGACCATTGTCACATCTAAGAAGACAGAATTCAGGCTGATACTGGTTGTTTAAACCATGGCTTATTAAGTTAAAACAAGAAATGAACACTTTCATTCTTGTCAGAGCTTCATCCGATCTCCTAGAGCCATGACAGCACTGTAAGATGGTTTAGTTGACTTCTTGCAGGCTAGGGCAGGGGTTAAAGTTACTGTATTCCCTACCTTATTGTGTTTCCTAGGCTGTGGCAAGCAGAACACAAGAATCACTGCAGACCTTGTTCGCACATTTTTATTCAGACTGACTACACTGTATCCTGTTACACATTATGTATTTAATATATTGTACACCAACTATAAAGAAAAAAATATCTAGTCATTATGCATTTCTTTCCTGTTTTAAAAAGCATCGTCACAAAGAAGAAGAAAAGTATAACAAATTCAACATCACTCCATTAATTAATGCAACAAAGTGTAGATACATTTCAATATTTGTTTTTCTTTTAGAATTTGTCTGGTATGGCATGAATTCATAAATTGTGTTCTTGGCCAGCCAAGACATGTAACAAAAAAAGAACTTATGTCTTACCATAACATTCCATCTGTATTTTTGATCCTCGTTCAGTCATTGCGTATGGGTATCGGTTCCAACCTCGGAACCGAGCCGGCCATCTTCCAAGCTTGCATCAGCTACAAACTCTCAAGCTAAAACTCTTACCCAGAATTCCCCTCTCCCTGTTACCTCAGATTGAGTTTAATAGGTTGAAGCGCTTTTCGTCTGCTACAAGGCAGACTTCATCAGAACACATTAAAAAAGCAACACTAACTCTATTTAAATAGAATAAACAACCCAAAAAGCAGGATAATTAATTAACTAACCAATTAAGTCAGCTAAACTGCTTAAAGAAAAACAAAGAAAATCAAAAATTATAACACAATGAATCCAAGATATGACTGGACAAGCGTCCAGTAAATACAACCAAAACATATACAAAACATATTTAAAAATGTCATCAGTTAGTTTGACATGATATAGAAGTGAAAGTAAATAAGCTTAAAAGGTATAAAAATGTAAATCCAACTTTACATAAAACAAAGATGAAATCACTCCTATTCTTTACAAAAATAATAAACCATACTAAGTAGTTAGTTAACCATACATTTTACTGTAACTTCCCTACTTAGATTATCTCTCTAAGCTCTTAAGCTTCAACAAACTACTAATAGAAATAGCCTCATTCAAACCTGGTACATTACAGGCGTCCAGCCTAATTTGCCATTTCAACTCTAGCTCCTCTAATCTAAATGTATATGGGCCCCCCCAGAACCTCCAAAAATACTATCAATGACCATAAATTTGAAATAATGGTTACTAAACATAGAAATATGCTTGGCTAACGCGTTGTCCGCTTTCTTGTGGCTTATCGCATAAATATGCTCATATATACGATCGCGGAGCCTACGCTCCATTTTGCCAACATAGAAAGCAGGACAACACATACATTTAGCCAGATAAACAGTTTCTTTTGAATTACAATTAAATTTCCCCTGTAATCTAAATTTACAATTATTGACAGTAAAATAATTGTTTACATCAACATATTTGCACATATTGCAAGCCTCACATTTCACCATGCCTGGTGTCTAAACAGTTCAGACTAGATGATTTTCTAACATTTCCTTCAGGTTCCTACCATGTTTAAAAACAATTCTCGGGAACTTACCCAGCTTGTTCATAAAATTTTGGTTAGATCTAAACAATCCCCAATTTTTCCGAATAATGTTAATACAGGAACTACTCTGCATACAAAATGTAGTAATAAAACTACTACTACTCACATTGTCAAAAAATGAATTAACAGACTCGACAGCCATAGTGGGGTGATCCGACCCTACTGGAGTTGGGTCGACATCCAATATAACACTTCTTCCCAATTGTAATGGTACATAGACATGGTTAACCCTTTTGGATCAAACTTCCTCTATTAACTCATCCAAAAGGGCTACCAGGTAACCCCTATGCATGAATGCCATTCTCAAAAATATGCATTAATTTTCAAAGTCCACATCCCGAGTAGCAATTCAAGCTGCCCCAACAAGTTGTCCTTTAACAACTGTCCTTTTCTGATGGAAAGGGTGGCAGCTCGAAAAATGAAGGAGCATGTTTGAGTATGTACTTTTGCGAAATATTTTAGCTGTATAACACTTCAATTCCATGTTCTTGGTAAGCAAAATATCTAAATAAGGAATTGACACGGAATTAAATGATGACATAAATTTCAAAAATTCAGTTGAACTGTTGAAAACCTCTAATAAAGTATCAGCTACTTTTTCATCTCCGTTAAATAATACAAAAATATCATCAAGGTATCTAGTATAAAATACAACATGTTCAACATAAATTTGATTTTTAAATACATACTCAGTTTCCCAGTATGCCATGATGAGATTGGCTACACTAGCTCCACAAGGAGACCCCATAGCCAACCCCACCCTCTGTAAGTAAAATTGTTGGTTAAAGATAAAGAAGTTGTTAGATAAAACCAAATCTAACAATTCCATCACCAAAGATATATCCTGGGATGGAGCCTCATGTTTCCTCATCATATAAGCCACCCATTCAATTCCAATGTCATTAGGAATACAAGTATATATATATATATATATATATATATATATATATATATATATATATATATATATATATATAAAACCTTTTTATTGAGGGCCGTATAGACCAACATTTATTAAATTATATGACAACATTGTTTCCAGTATATCCATGCCTGTTTGGCATCCTAAAAATCCACAAGGACCTCTCAAATCCTCCTATGAGGCCTCTTGTTGATAGTCATGGATCACCCACGTATGTGTGCGCTAAGGTAATTGATTCTATGTTACAAAAATACGTGGCCTATGAAGCACAAGTGTGTAAAGACTCCTGGTCTTTTTTAGCCAATATTAACACTGGAGTTTAAACCTAGTCATAATTTGTTAACAATTGATGTCAAGGACTTATATACTTGTATTCTGTATGAAATTGGAATTGAATGGGTGGCTTATATGATGAGGAAACATGAGGCTCCGTCCCAGGATATATCTTTGGTGATGGAATTGTTAGATTTGGTTTATCTAACAACTTCTTTATCTTTAATCAACAATTTTACTTACAGAGGGTGGGGTTGGCTATGGGGTCCCCTTGCGGAGCTAGTGTAGCCAATCTCGTCATGGCATACTGGGAAACTGAGTATGTATTTAAAAATCAAATTTATGTTGAACATGTTGCATTTTATACTAGATACCTTGATGATATTTTTGTATTATTTAACGGAGATGAAAAAGTAGCTGATACTTTATTAGAGGTTTTCAACAGTTCAACTGAATTTTTGAAATTTACATCAACATTTAATTCCATGTCATTTCCTTATTTAGATATTTTGCTTACCAAGAACATGGAATTGAAGTGTTATACAGCTAAAATATTTTGCAAAAATACATACTCAAACATGTTCCTTCATTTTTCGAGCTGCCACCCTTTCCATCAGAAAAGGGCAGTTGTTAAAGGACAACTTGTTAGGGCAGCTCGAATTTCTACTTGGGATGTGGACTTTGAAAATGAATGCGTATTTTTGAGAAAGGCATTCATGCATAGGGGTTACCCAGTAGCCCTTTTGGATGAGTTAATAGAGGAAGTTTGATCCAAAAGGGTTAACCATGTCTATGTACCATTACTATTGGGAAGAATGTTATATTGGACGTCGACCCAACTCCAGTAGGGTCGGATCACCCCACTATGGCTGTCGAGCCTGTTAATTCATTTTTTGACAATGTGAGTAGTAGTAGCTTTATTATTACATTTTGTATGCAGAGTAGTTCCTGTATTAACATTATTTGGAAAAATTGGGGATTGTTTAGATCTAACCAAAAATTTTATGAACAAGCTGGGTAAGTTCCCGAGAATTGTTTTTAAACATGGTAGGAACCTGAAAGAAATGTTAGAAAATCATCTAGTCTGAACTGTTAAGACACCAGGCATGGTGAAATGTGAGGCTTGCAATATGTGCAAATATATTGATGTAAACAATTCTTTTACTGTCAATAATTATAAATTTAGATTACAGGGGAAATTTAATTGTAATTCAAAAGAAATTGTTTACCTGGCTAAATGTATGTGTTGTCCTGCTTTCTATGTTGGCAAAACGGAGCGTAGGCTCCGCGATCATATACATGAGCATCTTTATGCAATAAGCCACAAGAAAGTGGACAATGCATTGGCCAAGCATATTTCTATGTTTAGTAACCATTATTTCAAATTTATGGTCATTGATAGTATTTTTTGGAGGTTCCGGGGGGGCCCATATACATTTAGATTAGAGGAGCTAGAGTTGAAATGGCAAATTAGGCTGGACGCCTGTAATGTACCGGGTTTGAATGAGGCTATTTCTATTAGTAGTTTGTTGAAGCTTAAGAGCTTAGAGAGATAATCTAAGTAGGGAAGTTACAGTAAAATGTATGGTTAAGTAACTACTTAGTATGGTTTATTATTTTTGTAAAGAATAGGAGTGATTTCATCTTTGTTTTACGTAAAGTTGGATTTACATTTTTATACCTTTTACGCTTATTTACTTTCACTTTTATATCATGTCAAACTAACTAATGACATCTTTAAATATGTTTTGTATATGTTTTGGTTGTATTTACTGGATGCTTGTCCAGTCATATCTTGGATTCATTGTGTTATAATTTTTGATTTTCTTTGTTTTTCTTTAAGCGGTTCAGCTGACTTAATTGGTTAATTAATTATCCTCATTTTTGGGTTGTTTATTCTATTTAAATAGAGTTGGTGTTCCTTTTTTAATGTGTTCTGATGAAGTCTGCCTTGTAGCAGACGAAAAGCGCTTCAACCTATTAAATTGAGTGTGGTCGCCAGAGTCGCTTGGATTTTTCTTTGTGTTTATCTAGTTTGTTTGTTTGTCAGCTTTTTCACCTCAGATTGAGTTTGCAAGTCAAAAGAAGGTACAGGCTACCTCTGGTCAAATGACCTAATAGAACCGGATGGTGAGACCCACTAGAAGCCACAGGAAGGGGAAGGAGGAAGGGTCGTAATGACCGAATGAGGATCAACAATACGGATGGAACATTATGGTAAGATATAACTTCTTTATCTGATATTGTTAATCCTCGTTCATTCCTTATGTATGGGACAGAGTCCCCAGCTACCTTTATTCCTGGGAGGCTCTCATGGAAGGACATTCTTGAGCACCATAGAACCAAAACATGCTCTTCCCCTGGAGGCCAAATCCAATTTGTAATGATTGATGAAGGTATGAGGCATAGCCCAAGTTGCAGCTGCATAAATGTCATGTAAAGAAGCTCTGGCATGGAAGGCAGCAGAAATTGCCACCGACCTTGTAGAAGGAGCCTTTATTGTAGTAGGCAATGAAATATTATGTTGTCTATAAATGAAGGTTACGTAGTCTTTTAACCCTTTAGCCAATGGGACCTTAGCAACAGCATATCCTAATCTAGGTCCAGAATAGGCCAAAAATAACTGGTCTGATTTACGAGAGGCCTTAATCCTGTTCAAGTAAAAGCAAATTTCCTGTGAATATCTAGGGTATGTCGGCAATACTCTCCTTTGTTTGAATAGTTGGGGAAGAAAAACTGGCTGGACATTTCAGAGATCACTTTTGGCAGAAAGGAAGGATTAGTTCTCAATGACATTCTATCTCTATGAAAAATCAAATATGGACTCTTGATGCATAAATCTTGAAGCTCAGAAATACGTCTGGCAGAAGTAATGACAACCAAAAACAAGGTTTTCCATAAGTATTTGAGGTTGCAAGAAGAAGCTGGTTTGAAAGGTGGCATTGTCAAAGCTTGTAGAACTAATGACAGATCTCATGGTTGAGTAGGTTCCCTAAAAGGGGGTTTTAGATGATTCACACCTTTTGTGAAAGTCTTGCATAATTTGTGTGACACAAGAGAGGAGTCTTGGACACCATCATGGAAATCAGATATTGCAGCCAAATGAACTCTAATGGTAGAGGCCGATAGACCGGATTGAAAAAGAGTGGCTAGATACTCCAGTACTATCGACACTGGTGCTGAAAAAGGATCTACCTGCTTTTCTTTCAGCCAAAAAGTAAATCTTTTCCACTTGCTTAGATAAGTAATTCTGGTGGAAGACTTATGAGATGCAATAAGAATGTCATGTACTGGCAAAGAAAGATCATTCTGCCTGGCAATCAAGGGAACTGGAGGAGCCAAGCTGTGAGCTTCAGGCTGTCCAAGTTGGGGTGCATCAGATTCTATGGATGGGAGATCAACCCCGGGGTTGGATGGAGAATCCACAATTGATCTAGCAAGTGAAGCCAAAGGAAGGGGAACCAAATCTGACGAGGCCAATATGGCGCTATGAGGATCACTTTGCTCTTCAACCATCAGGCTTTCTTCAGAAATCAGGGAATGAGGGGGGAGAGGTGGAAATGCATAAAGTAGACCCAAGGGCCAATTGTGGACTAGAGTGTCCCTGGGTGATAGCCCCGGAGGGGGAAATCAGAGCAAAATAGTTGCTGCATTTGTAGTTGGTCGGGCACGCAAACAGGTCACAGCAAGGAAGATGCCAGCGGTTGAAAATCTCCACCACTATCACAGGATTCAGGGACCACTCAAGATATTGTAGAATACACCTGCTAAGTCTGTCTGCTATCATGTTGGAACTCCCGGGAATGTGCGTTGCCAGAAGAAAACAGTTGGTAGCCATCGCCCATTGCCATATTCTCATGGCCTCTTGACAGAGTGGGTAAAATTTGGTTCCGCCCTGTTTGTTGATGTACCAGACCACTGCCATGTTGTCAGATTGTATCGCAATAGTCCCAGATGGCAGCAGGGGATGGAATGCTTGCTATGCCAGAAGCACCGCCCTCAGCTCTAGAAGATTTATATGCAGATGAGCCTCCATTTCAAACCAAGTACCTTGGACTGTCTGTCCCTGACATAGCCCCCCCCACCCCATCAGGGAGGCGTCTGTGGTCACTGTAGCCTTGGGTTGTTGGGGGGAGAAGGGGCGAGACCATTGTGACAGGTTGTGGGTCATCCACCAATTTAAATCCTGTTTGCATATGTGAGTTACCTGAATCTTGGCTGAAAGAGGGTACTGAAAGGGATACCATTGGGTGAGCAGTAGCCATTGTAGAAGCCTCATGTGAAACCTGGCCAGGGGGACAATGGTGATGGAGGCTGCCATGGAACCCAACAACTGTAGAACAGAATAAGCTGTTGATTTCTCCCTTGAAAGGATTGGGATCAGTTGTTGCTTTAGCTTAGAATTCTGTGCCCTGGAATGGATGCTCTGCAATCCTTTGTATTCAAGGTGACCCCTATGAATTCTGTGGACTGAGGTGGGGTGAGATTGGATTTTTCCAGTTTATGGTTATGCCTAGCCTTTCTGCAGAAAGGAGAGAGTATGCCAGGGCTTCTTCCAGTAAATGTCTGGTGGGGGCAGAGATGAGCCAGTCATCTAGTTATGGAAACACCTGGAATCCTTGTAGTGACAAGTGAGCTGTGATGACTGCCATGCACTTTGTGAACACTCTGGGGGCTGTAGAGAGTCCGAAGGGCAGTACTCTGAACTGGTAGGGACTGGCTCCTGCATGGAAGTGAAGGAATCTTCTTGATGGCCTGTCCACTTTTATGTGGTAGTACGCGTCTTGAAGATCTATCGAGCACATCCAATCGTCTTTTTCCAAAAATGGAAGGATAGACTGTATTGTAACCATCCGGAATTTTTGTACTCTTACAAACTTGTTCAGTACGCTGAGATCCAAAATTGGTCTCCAGTCCCCGGTTTTCTTTGGCACCAAAAATAATCTTGAGTAGAATCCGGATCCTATCTGGTCTGGAGGGACTATTTGGATGACTCTTTTTCTTAGCAGCTTTGATATCTCTAATGCTGCTTCTTCCCTTTGACTGGGTGGGACGTCGGGTAAGTTTGTTGGGGGAGCGGGACAAAGATCAAAGGGAATATGATAACCTCTGGTTATTATCCTCTGTACCCAAGAATTGGTGGTGATGGTTAGCCAGGCAGAAGGGTACAAACAGAAACATGTTGCATGCAGAGCAGCTTCTAGTGGATTTCACGGACACGGCTGAAGGGGAGTCAGGTCTATACAAAGATGGAGCAAGCTCGGTGCTCACCTCACAGGTTTGCACTGAAAACAATGGGGTTGTAAAGGACTGAACTACAGGTGTCTGCACCGAGGAAATCATCAGTGCCGAAGTCATGGTCTGCACCGATGATAAGGTCGGTACCGAAGTGGTTGTCAGTGCTAAGGCTGGAACCGAAAATATCGGTGCTGATAACTGAATTGTTGGTGCTGAGAGGCTAGTCAGTGCCGGGTAAATTGTCGGAGCCGAAAAGGCAATGGGTGTCAAAAAATCCATCGACGTCGTAACAGTCTGAATCGACTGGACAGTCGGTGCCAGTAAAGAAGTCTGAACTGAGGAGCCCCTTGGTACCGATATGCTAGTCGGTGCCGAATTCACAGATGGCGCCGATGGCCTCGGTGCCAAAAGTCTAGGTACCGAAAGCGCTGGAGCCGAAGAGGTCAAATCCAAAGTGGAAAGCTTAACTTTCTTGGGTCTCAGTTCATGGGAGAACCCAGCAGAGGACGGAGGAAGAGACTTGGCCTTTATATGTTCATCACTCTTTTTCTTATGGGATCTTGGAGGGGTTGAAGCCTCTGACCCAGAAATAGCCTTTGAAAAAGGAGATTTAAGTAGCCCCTTCAATATCAATTTATTTTTTCTCTCAATCAACGGCCTGCTAGAGAAATTCTTACAAATCCCGCAGGGCAGGTTAACTGTTAAATGAGGCACACCCATGAAATAGACACACAGGGAATGTGCATCTGAAGTAGGTAATTTATGGCCACAATCTGAACATCTTTTAAATCCTGGACTACCTTTTTTATCTGCCATGTTAGAAAGAAAGAAGGAAAAAACAGAAAAAATACCAGCAATGGTACAAGAATTACCCGAAGGTAAGAAGGAAAGGGGGTTTACCAACGATGGTAAAAAAGAAATTACCTCACAGTAAAGAGGAGGAAAGGAATTGGATAGTCGCTAAATGTGATAAGGTAAGAGAAAACTATCTAATAACTTTTCTATGCGAAAAGGTTGTTTTAGAGTTTAGTATGATGAAAAAAATTGTACTTAGCTCAAGAGAAGTAGCTTGACACGACCAAATGGCGACGCGGCAAACAAAATCTGAGGTAACAGGGAGAGGGGAATTCTGGGTAAGAGTTTTAGCTTGAGAGTTTGTAGCTGATGCGAGCTTGGAAGATATCCGGCTCAGTTCCGAGGTCGGAACCAATACCCATACGTAAGGAATGAACGAGGATTAACAATATCAGATCAATGTTTCCGTAACATACTGACACTAGCACTCATTTGTATTTTGTGTATATGCATCTAACTGGGCATGTCTTTTATAACGCTAACAGAATATTAAAGCAGCTTGTATGTCTTTACATAACTTAGTAGGTAAATATGCTGTAATGCATGAAGCATGCTGATTATGTTCTATTATCCAGAAAAAGACAAATCAGTTAAGTGCTACTACAGCACCAGATCCAACCTTAACAAATGGTAAGCACTCCCTGCCTAACTTGTTAGGGTTGGCCCTTGCATTAGACAGTTAAATTACCAGTACTGATTAGAAAAGGACAGTGGCAAAATAAAAACAGATTTGTTTTGGCCTGCTGTCTGTACCAATAAGGTGTCCCTTCCTCTTATAAACTTAGAAAGTAGCTAGAATAACATGATGTATGTTTACATGCACTTTCTAAAGAATACAAAATCTAAAACTCAAATTTATGTCATTATTTAGTGACTTCAGTCCTGAATGATTTCTCCATAAGCCAAAGATTTATAAGGAACAGACCAAACATGGCAAAAATCTGGACATTTGAGAGGTATGGGCTAGGTGAGTATAAACATAAAGAGACTATGTCACACTGTCTTTCTGACATAGCTCACTAAGTGCTTTACAGTTCTGAAAGCTGGCAAATCACTTAGCGCTTTTGTTTTTCTGTAACTGGCAGTACATGGAGCAGATAAAGCTCCATGTACTCTATAAAGAATTATGATCGGGTCTCCAATCATAACCTTTAATCATATGTTCTCAATACGGATTCCAAGATTCACCTCTCGAGGTTCTCTCTCAAGGTGAATTTCTTGGTATCCATGTCTCAAACAGACTAAACAGGTCATAATCAGCAACCTGATCATAATACTCTGTATATCAACCTTAAGAATCTGGTGATGAGGTTGAAAGCTCACATTATAAGTGCTGCAGTTTTTGAAGGCTACAAGTTGACTTTTGATATGAGGGGAAACAAATAATAATAATAATAATAATAATAATAATAATAATAATAATAATAATAATAATAATAATAAACAGCATATCAGAAAATGTGAAAATCACTTGCTGGCATGAAATGGAAGGTTACTGCATGAGGTAAACATGAACAATCCAGTAAGATTAAGGCCATTAAAGAAGTATACTATATAGTAAAAGGGCTAACAGGTAGTTCTGTTAAGAAATATTATATAACAAGTTTTATGCACAACTTATTTATTTTAAAGCAGCAGAAATGTGTTTTGCAATGGAAGTATTTACTGTAAATATATATAGGGCTGTGCTGTCAGTATGATTTATGCAAATGTTCTGTGTAAAGCAATAAAAAGTGATTTTTTTTATAATAAGAAGTCTTTTACTGATTATACAAACCAACATTTTATATATAATTGATTTATCTAAAGGGAATACTGGTGTTTTGATAAACAGCGAAAGCAGTCATTTATTATATACAGAACAGACATACATACTTTACATACAGTTACATTAGCATAAGTAGATATTTTATAAAGTGACTGTTGGCATAAAACAAGCAGAAGGAATACTTCCTTAATGGTATATTGTACAAAGTGAATGTTAACTCCCATAATTACACTATATTAGCTGGTAGGGTAGAGCCAGGATTAGATTTACTCCTAAACGGCCAGATTTGATCCTAAGGGAGAAGCCTAAAGAATTAAATGCTCAAACCAGGAGGAGGAAAATCAGACTCTATCTTCTACCCACACCAGGTATTCTGCTGCCATGCTTTGCCTTGTTAGAGCACACTATTTTTTTACAGTTTATCTTTGCAGGGTGAGCATGGAACATGTGCAGATTCATGCTTAGTATTTGTATATAAGCATTCCTTTTCATTTTTAAGGACAGTTTAAGTAGGGCAGCAGATCTCTGGTTTATGACAGCAGTGGAACATACAGGATCTCCCATGGACCCAATTGATTTAAAGTATACTTTCTATGACAACTATTAGCATCATTATTGATAAATGCAAAAAATGCAAAGAAAATCTGTGTCCATTTATTTTTGATAGGCATGTAAGATCCTTGGCTGTTTAAATCAGATGTCTGCATTTGGCAATAGAATTACTGAATGAAATTAACTTCCAGAAGTGACTAAGAAGTCTGATTCACGACTGTCATAAGATCTAGTATCTGTGAATGCATGTTTAGTTAAAACTGTGTGCATGTCTGTATGTAAATGCACTTAAAAGACCTTTATGTCAGGTTGTAATTCTGTAGTCAGTGAGATTATTATTTTTTTATAACAAACAGTGCTATTACTGTTTGAACAGATAAAACATCAATGCAACGCATATACATAAAGTCCTAGATGGACATAATCACTTTAAATTTGCAACAGCTTTCTCTTTACTGCCAATAGTTATGTAATACCTCAAAGCAATTTTTGGTTAATATGGCTATCCCTAAATATCATTTTCAAACTTCACAAATTTATTAAAAAATCCCCATATATTCATGTGATTTCTCCTAAATTTAACAAAAAGCTGGATAAACAAATTTTCACCTGTGACTTATTTTTTAACTGCTCTTCCTATCCTGTGCCTCAAAATCCATATAAAAATATTACTCTACGTAAAACTCTTTGTTATATCTACCTCCACATCTGTCATCTATAGTAATTCAAGCCTGTCCCAGAATATTCTGCATCAGCAAACACCTGTAATATTGCCCTTGGATAATGCATGCATTACCACTGTATCACCACACTCCCAAGCACTGTTTCATTTATTTCTGTCATCATCACTAGCTCAGTCTATTCCTTCTTGCACTAAACCATATATTATTTGCTGTCTCATCTAATTTTTTTTTTGTCTTTCGGCTTTTACTGGTTAGGGGTCGCCACAGCGGAACTCTGGTCCGCTAATGATTGGGAGTAGATTTTCACAAACGCCGAGGTGCCAGCTCGACGTCCAACCTTCAACGAAGGCACGCCCATTTACGCATGTCTTTCGAACACGACCCAACCTCAGGGAGGACATGCAGACTCCACACAGAAGGCACTCCCCGCACTCCAGCTGAGAATCAAACGGGAGAACATCTTGCTGTGAGGCAACAACGCTACCGCTGCACCACCACGGCATTTTGCTCTTTGCTGTCTCATCTCATGATTATTGCAAATCTGTAGAGCTGCTATTTCTTTCACACACAATTTTTCACAGTCATTTATTAATCCCATTTTATAGCTATTTCAACTAGTTCTTGTACTGTCTGTCCAAACCACATTCTCTGTCTGACAATCATCCTGCATGTGTTTATGCTGTATCCCCATGCTTGATCATTTACATGGACCTCTATATCACTGTTACACTATTTTGCATAGACGGAATGTCCCGCCCAGGGCAGCCCAATGCTTGGTCAGTATGCAAAAGCCTAAAAAAAGATCTTTTATGCATTGTATGTCACATTTATGCTCCCTATACAGAACACAGGGAATAAAAGGGATGGATAGATGCAACTACCCAGAACTTATTTGCCATCTTGTTGCTGTACTGAATATACTGAATATTTAGAAACACCAGATAAGTGCCCCACTGGGGATGTATTTTTTTTTTTGTTACTTTTCTTGGTCTTGTATGTTATTTTACTACCTAGAGTTCATGTTGTCCAAGAGGAGAAAACGTGTAGCCTGGAGATTCCCCATAAAGATCATCACAAACAGTGTCTTTTTTGTTGGAGTGCTTCCCACAGCCGTACCTCTTGTAGTATCTGTAAGGCATTTGTGCCTAAAACACTCAGAAGCCATTTGTCTTTCCTGGACATTTAGCTTGAGAACCAACAACTTAAACAGTTAACCATGGGTACCATGGCAGAATCCATTAACCCTGAGATACTCCCACTGGGTAAAAAGAAGGCCAAGATGTCTTAGCTGGATCCACAGGACATCCCTCTAGAAGCAAGTAATAGTTCTGTAGTTTGTTTGGCATCTACATTGGATTCCTTTGCCAAAACCCTGCTTAAGGCCAGCATGGATCCCTTTTTTTCACACCCTCTGAGGCTTTGCAAGTGTCTGCTCCAGATATTGAGGTGGAGCAATGGTTGATTATCTCATAGGTCCTAGAGGGATTCCACAGATATTGGTCTGGGAAGAAGTTGCAGTTTCTGTTACCGAATCTCACCAAGGGTCGAAACCTCTTGTATTTGTTAGGCCTGATTGATGTCCCTTCTAAAAAAAGACAAAAACTGAAGCATGTTTTGATCCATCCTAAGGATTTTCAAAGGGAATGGTAAGAGCTTACGTTGGGCTTGTTTTTTGCCTAATGGCCCTAAAGTCTCCTCAAGGGGTTTCAGTATTCTCTCCTCCTTGGTCATCTACACCTTCTAAATGGCTTAGGGATCTAGATTCCTTGCATGAGGATTCAGTGTCTGGTGAGGGGGTCTTTGTCCTATTCTTCATAGATGCCTTTGCTTTGGCTTATGGTTCTGATGAAGAGGAGTCTGTTAGTCCTGAGTCTCCTTTCGAGGAGTTGTCCTTTGGGGACACAGTTGCCAGGATGATGGAAATCTTTAAGTGGGATTCTTCTCACATGTCTGATATTCACAGAAGATATTATGAGTTGCTTCAGGTGGATACTCCTAAACCATCAGCCGTTCCTCCTGTGTTGGCCCATGGTGTCAGTCTCTTCTGACAAACCTTCTAAGCTTTTGCTCTCTTCCAAACATTTGCCTTCTGATAAAGATAGTAGGGCAATGGATAGAATTGGTAAGAAAGTTTACACTGCTTCTACTTTGGCCTTTAGGGCTATTAATTACCAGACCCACATAACCAGGCATGTTCTGGCCTTGATTTCTCTGCTTGTTAGGTTGTCTCTGACCTCCCTGATTCTGAAGGCAAGTCCTCTGCCTTATCTTTTTTAGGTTCTGCTTCTCAAGTGGCTCACCACTCTATTAAGTATAGCTATGATGCTAACTATGTCTTTTCTGGGGTATGACTTTTAGGTGGATCATGAGGCATTATTCTTGGCTTGCTATCCAGTCTATGCTTGAGGATATTAAAGCCAAGTTGTTGAATGCTCCTTTGGATAATACACATCTTTTGGGACAGCTGCTGCTGCTGACAAGTTTAAGTCTCTTCAAGAGAAAGGCAAACCCTTGCAAGACCTCAAACATATTTTTGTCTCTCCTATCCCTAAGTTCCAGAGGAATTATCCTCCTAGGTCTGCCTTTGTTTGCAGGCAACCCATTCAGACCTCTAAAGGTAGGAAGGGTGGGAGGTGGGCCCCCTCTACTAAGGCTTCTCAGATTTCTGTGGCCCAGAAGCCTCCTTTATCTGATAAGCCTGCGTCTCTTTGACAATTCTTCCCCCTTATTTTTTTTTATTTAACATTTGTTTATTGGGAAAGTCTGACTTGGAATGAAGCCAATTTTCAGTAGTGGCCCGGGAAGAAATGCTCCAGACGCATGTCTTTGAAACATGGGAGGAAACCGGAGCACCCAAAGGAAACCCACATGAACACAGGGAGGACATGCAGACGCTGCACAGAAGGCACTTCAGCCTAGAATTGGACCAGAGAACTCCTTGCTCTGAGGTGACAATACTACCGCTGCACCACTTTGCCATCTTTCTTTTAGATCAGGTTCCTTTGTCCCTTCAGTTGTTCCTTTGTCTTCCAAATTGGCATCTCATCACTTCAGATTCTTTCTATCATCTGCCATGATTACTTTATGGTATGGTAGTTTCTCCCTCCTTTTTCAGGGATTCCCCAACCTCCTCTAAAGCAATGTCCTCATTTTCCAGAGGCTCTAGGATCCCTGTTTAACTAAGGTACCATTCAACCTATCCCCCCTTCCCAAGTGGGCAGGGATTTTTATTTCAGGATGTTCCTGGTTCCATGAAAGGAGGTCACTTGGAGACATATTTTGGAGCTCTCCCAGCTCAACACCTTTCTTGGGATCCTTTCTTTTCAAATGTTTACTCCTCAATCTCTGTTCCTTCTTTTATTACACCAAGCTTTTCTGGTGTCCTTGGATCTGAAAGACACTTACCTTCATATCCCTATTTACCCTCTTTTCAGGAGGTTTTTAAATTTTTCTGTGTCTTCCTCTAATTTTCAGGTCTCTGCTTTGCCCTTTGGTTTCTCTACTGCCCCAAGGGTATTCACAGAATACCTAGATCCTGTGATTGCCTTCTCCAGGCTCCTAGGCATTCAGATATGTCCTTATCTAGACAATCTGTTACTTCAGGCACCTTCTACCAATCAATTTTTGCAGGATCTGCAGTTCACCATCTCTCTTCTTCAAAGTCTGGGGTTTACTATCAACTTCCAAATGTCCGTCCTAACTCCCTCTCAGGATCATGTGTATCTGGGAGGCAGGATTTAGATGGTGCCAATGCTGGCATCTGTTCCACCTCCAAAGGTATTGTTATTGACAGCCTTCTTTCAGTCTCTTCTTTCTCTGATTGCCATAGCAGCCAGGGAGTTTCTTTGGGGCCTAAGATTCATGGCCTCTATCATTCCACTGATTCCTCTTGCCAGACTCCATATGTGGACACTTCAATGGTACATCAAGTCAGCTTGGCTACATCATCATCACCCTCTGAATTTCAGTGTACCTGTCCTTCCCTGTCTCAAGAAGGGTTTTGAATTGTGAATTCAACAGTTCGCTTTCAAATCAGGCCAGCTCTTTCAGTCTTCAGTCCCTTCTCAAGAGCTGTTCACCAATGCCTCAGACATGGGGTGGGGGGCTTGTCTTGGTCACCTGAAATTTCAAGGTCTTTGGCCTCCCCATCAAATGTTAGACTATATCAATATCAAAGAAATGGGTGCTCTTATTCTGGCCCTTCAAACTTTTCACCCCATGCTCTCTCCAGGCCTCTTGAATGTGTACAGACAACACTATAATGATATGGTATGCTAACAAGCAGGGGGACCACAAAATATTACCTCCTTTGTAGGATGGTGCTTCAGGATTGTGAAGTGGCTGTCAGTTATCAGTTAACTCTTCTGCCAGTATACATTCCTTCAGAGCACAATATAGTGGCAGACTCTCTGAGCAGGTTCAAAACACAAACTTATGAATGGATGCTTCACAGAGATGTGTTTCTGGACATTGTCCATCGGTGGGATATTCCTCGGGTAGATCTTTTTGCCTCCCCTCTAAATAGGCAGCTTCCTCCCTTCTGTTCCAGAGTGCCATGCTATCTGGCATGGAAGATGGATAGCCTTTCCTTTCTTTGGAAGGGGATGTTTCTTTATGCTTTCCCTCTCCTTCCTCTACTTCCAATAATCCTGCAGAAAATTAAGCTGGACTGCCCAAAAAATCTTGCTAGTGACTCCCTTTTGGCTGAGACAGCACTGGTCCCCCCTCTTAATGCATCTGGCCAGGGGCAATCATCACAAGTTACCTCACTGGTTGGATCTCATCACACAGAACAAAGGGTCTCTCATCCATTCCCACTTGTCCACTCTGCAACTGACATTGTGGGTGATAGGGTTTTGATCCCTTTCAGGTACCTCTTTTCTGAGGATGCACTCAGGGCTTTACAGGAAACAAGGAAACCCTCAACCAGAAAATCTCATATGTCCAAATGGAAAAGATTTTCAGCCTAGTGCTATGCTTGTAACCAGGACCCTTTTTCAGTGGAAGTCCCTCTGGTCCTCTCTTATTTGTGTGAATTGCTCCAGTCTGGCTTGACCTATTCTTCTGTGAAGGCCCATTTTTCAGCCATTTCTACCTGTCTGCCCTTGAACCCTCCTTTGATTTCTTGCTTTGAGGTCAAACAATTTCTTAAAGGTGTCCTGCATATTAAGCCTCCAAAGAAACATATTCCTCCTCCTTGAGATCTTAATTTTGTTTTGGAAAAATTGACTCAAGCTCTTTTTGAGCCTGCGGATTCTGCTTTTTTACAACATTTTACCTGGAAGACTATTTTACTGCTGGCTCTTACTTCTGTTTAGAAGGGTTCTGAGCTCCAGGCCCTTATGGTCATTCCTCATTTTTTGTTTTTTTCACAGGTACAGGGTGTTCCTTTATATTAATCCTTCTTTTAAGTCCAAAGTAGTGAATGAGTTGTTGTTGAACCACTCAGTACAGTTCCCCTTTTCCCTTCTCCACAGTCTGGTAATGACAGGGTCCTGCATACCTTGGATTTGCACAGACAGCTCAGTTACTATTTGGATAAAAGGACTGTTTGTAAGTCTGATCAGCTTTTTGTTACCTTTCATCCCAGGTCTTTGGGTTTGGCTCTTTCTAAACAAATCATCTCCTTGATGTCTAAGGCCATTTCCTTTTGTTGTTCTTTTCATAGCAAATCGCTGTTTTCTTCTGTTAGAGCTCATTCCAATAGAGCTGTTGCTTCTTCTGGTGCCTTCTTCAAGGTGGTGGACAACAATTCCATCCTTGGTCTTCAGTGCATATCTGGTTTCTAGGGCCAGAGCAGGTTTTGCTGAAACCATTGTATGTGGGTTTGTTGAGGGCTGTTCTTGGTCTGCTACCTCACATTCTGTTTCTTGAGCTTTTTACTCTGCCTTCTATGTAGAATACTGCAACAGTGATATAGAGGGACATAGTACAGTTGTCTATAATCTTACCATAACAGTAGATGTCCTTCTCTTTACTGTTGCAGTATTTATTCCCTCCCTCCATCCCCCTCTTGCTTTTTCTGCACTTTTTTACTTCTGGATGTGCATGGACTCCTTTGTCCTGTGGAGACTGTTCTCTTCTGGGGCAATTTAGTTCTGGATAGTTGCATCTGTATGTCTTTTTTATGCCCTACATTCTATATGGGCAGCATAAATGTGATGTTATGTAGTATACAAGATTTTTTTTAGGCTGTTGCATGCTGGCTGAGAGTCGGGCTGCCCTGGGTGGGAGATCCCTTCTGTTTAGAATATTGCAATGTTGAATAGAAGGACATCTACTGTTACAGCAAGATTTTACACAATTGTACTTTCTTCCTGTACCCCTGTATTCATTCTAAAAGAACAGAAAAAAAGCCTTTAGTGTCCTTAAAAAACACTCAAGACAAACACACACACACACACACGCACACACGCACACACGCACACACACACACACACACACACACACACACACACACACACACACACACACACACACACACACACACACACACATTTATTTATATATTTTCCCAACACCTTATTACAGTCAATGCAGCATTTTGAGTAAAAGCAGAAATAATTATATTGCACATGGCATTAATTTCATTTTGTAAATTAACTCTTTCTTAAATCATTCAAAAATATTCAACTACCTCTAAAGATGCCATTCTCTACTCAAATAAATTAGTCACCACATTCATTTTCATACTTCCAGCACCTATTACTTTCAGCTTCTTTTAATTAATTTTTAAGAAGCTCAATAATTGTTCAAAATGCTATTATTATTAAGGGTTATTTATCTTCAGACCCACGCCACAGTCTGTTCTGTGTCTACTACAAATGTTTGATTGCCAATAGCTTGCTACATACTTGTTTGCTGCCACTTGTTCTAAATGGCAAGTGCCCTTACCTCCCACTAGTCAAATCGTACTTAACTACCTAGCCCTCCCACCATCCAACTCCGCTGAGCTGCATAACCTTACCAGGACCCTAATTCTAACCTTAAATCTCCCAATGAGTCCCTAACTCTAATCATAGCACTCTGCTCCCTAACCCTAAAGTCTCTGATCCCTCACTAAACCTAAAACACCACTCCTCCTCCCTAAATCTAAACCCCATACTTGCTTCCTAACCCTAAATCTATATTCCCTTTCCCAAAACCTAAACACCTCTCATGCTCTATAAACCTAACTTGCCCTTCTAGCTCCCTTAACCTAAAGTCTCTGATTGCATTCCAACCCTAAAGTCTATATTCCTGCTCCCTAACTCTAAACTCCCCTCCCTCTCCCTACACATAAATCCTCCCTCTTAGGTGCTTGAAACCCTAACATGGACTCCCATTTCCTTGCACTTCCTCCCTATGGCTGCAGGATTTACCTTGCTTGCTTGCACCTATTGTGTTCAGGTGAGGTGCGGCTGCTCCTCTTTTTCCACATGAGTGCCACACCTCTCCCAAACATTTAAGCAAGTTTGAGCATGAGTGGCTGACCATGAGAGCTACAGGATGCCTGAGTGCCTGGCTGCAAGATAAAGTCTTCACACACCTGGGACTTGGGTACTTATACGGTACCCATATTTCCCTATTTTCATCTTTCAAATGTAGTTTTCAAACCTACTTAACAGGGTTCCTGTATATCCCCAAAAACTAGTGTTGAACTGCTTTCATATAAATCATTTATTTCCAGGCATACCTATAACAAAGGTTTCTGAGCATGTTAGAATGTCCAATAAGATACATTTCAGGAAATTAGTTATAATTATACTTCAACTCTACTGATCAAACATCTGTTGTTCTTAACATTTGCTAACCAGACTACATACTCTGCTATCATTACCAACATCCATCTTTTATTTGAATCTTTCATACCCATTCAATGTTCAAACTAATGCCATGCATTAATATGCATCAAAAATGAATGATTTAATAGTTTGAACTATTATATGCTATATTGAAAGATTTCAACCATTAAATTCTATAAAAAGAATATTTGATGTATATTTCATCACAACAGCTGTGCAATTAAAACAGACAAATGTCCTTATTCAGAGCAAAGCCAGAACAGATTAATTGTTGTCAAATATGTAAGGAATTGCTGTAGAAGGTTAACTCAAAGAAAATGTTCACCTTAGCATGCATTTTCAGTTAGAAAAGACCTTGTTGTCTGTATGAGCAGAAACCCTTATATGGTTTCAGATCAGAAACATAATGGACAGAGGCATCTCCTAAATGCTTTAGCCCATGCATGTGTCCCTTCAAATTATCTATGGTGTGATCCCAGGTATTCTCATCAGGTGTAATATATAACTATCGCGCTTGGGATGGGTAAGACCAGTCTTTAACCAAATGGGATGGGTTAATTTCAGCATATAAAGGGAAACTGGCTAGGCTTACAATGGTCCTCAAGGGCATCTAGCTTAGTACTTACCTATGAACCTATAAACCTATCAGTAGTTTCTTTCAAAATGTGCACTTGAGAATTGAACACTGTGCACGTGAGGGATATGAATACTTCCAAACAAAGCCTCTGGTTTATAGCTTCATATTTTGGGCAAACAGAAGAGTTATAATCAGTCAGTTTTATTATAGAAACTTTTACTACTCACCCATCAGAAAGATTATATTTAATAAAAGGTGGTGAAATTTACTCACTAAGGCAAACTGGCAATGACCATGGGGAAACATAGTACTTTTAATGGCCATGCAGTACTTGGCACATTGTTATGCAACAATTTATAGCAAACTTTGCAACAATTTATAGAAAACATGCACTCCAGTTTTGCTACTGCATGGAAATTTATAGTATGTTCTTCACAGCACTACATCCTCTCTGAAAATACTGTATGACTAGACATAGAATTTAAGGTGTGGTATAGCTACATAGAATTTAAGGTGTGGTATAGCTACACAGAATTTAAGGTATGGTATAGCTACACAGAATTTAAGGTATGGTATAGCTACATAGAATTTAAGGTGTGGTATAGCTACACTGAATTTAAGGTGTGGTATAGCTACACAGAATTTAAGGTGTGGTATAGCTACACAAAATTTAAGGTGTGGTATAGCTACACAAAACTGAAGGTGTGGTATAGCTGCACAGAATTTAAGCTGTGATTTAGCTACAAAGAATTTAACATGTGGTATAGCTACACAAAATTTAAGGTGTAGTATAGCTACACAGAATTTAAGGTGTGGTATAGCTACATATAATTTAAGGTGTGGTATAGCTACATAGAATTTAAGGTGTGGTATAGCTACACAGAATTTAATGTGTGGTATAGCTACACAAAATTGAAGGTGTGGTATAGCTGCACAGAATTTAAGCTGTGATTTAGCTATGCAGAATTTAAGGTGTGGTATAGCTACACAGAATTTAACGTGTGGTATAGCTACACAAAATTGAAGGTGTGGTATAGCTGCACAGAATTTAAGCTGTGATTTAGCTACGCAGAATTTAAGGTGTGGTATAGCTACACAGAATTTAAAGTGTGGTATAGCTACACAGAATTTAAGGTGTGGTATAGCTACACAGAATTTAAGCTGTGATTTAGCTACATAGAATTTAAGGTGTGGTATAGCTACACAGAATTTAAGGTGTGGTATAGCTACACAGAATTTAAGGTGTGGTATAGCTATACAGAATTTAAGGTGTGGTATAGCTACACAGAATTTAAGGTTGTTGCATTTATGGTTTTAATATCACTAGTTCACCTTTTCCTCATTCCTCCCCCACACTGGTTGTACTTCTTTCAGGGAAAAGCCCCAGCCTTGGAATGTAACATCTGTCAGAACTATCATCCATCTTTTTTTTTCAGAGATTCATAGGCAAATACAAGGCTATCTTTCTGCAGATGATTACAGGCCCAGCCAGCAGCCAGAGGTCAAAATCAAACCATGTACCTTGTATTTGTGAAGTGAAGACCTTAACCATTATGCCCATGCCCAGGGCTCAAACCTTGCATCATTAGCATAGTAGACCAATATGGCATTAATAGAGCTAACTGACCACTTTTTTTTTCAGGACAAGACTTTGTTCTGCTATTTTGGATGTGAGCACCCAAGCAACAGTAGCTTGCCCTGGTTCAGGTATTATGTCAGTTCTTCAGGCATGAAATATATTGCTGTATCTTGCTGCTCTGCTGCAGGAACACTGTGATGTGGTAGTCTACCCTCCACTTTGCTGCCCACCCCTCTTCTTCCCAGGCTAAGCTTCCTGTATACCAGATTCAAACAAGTTGTGGTCTTCCTTACTGTTTTTTACAACAATTGTTATGCCATTGCTAGGATTTCCCTCATAGGTTCATAGGTTGGTACTAGGCTATCAGCCCTAGGGCCTATACAAGCCTAGCCATAACAATTCCCCTGGCTATTTCTTCCTACACTATTTACTTCCCTGGACCCCTATCTAGCAGGGTGACTGACGTGATCCCCGGGGTGAATTTCCTTTTGAAGAGGGCCAAAGAGGTGCTCTGCTTGACATGTATGGGCAGTCTATTCCAGAGTCTGGGGAGTCCCTGGGTCAGGAACCTATCCCTCCAGCATGTTTTGTTTATTGCGATGACAAGGGTTAGATCCCTGGAGCATGTGGCTCTGAGGGATTGGGATTTCTTTAAGTGTAGCATGTCGAACAGCTCTGGGTTTGACATGGCCTTGTATGTTAAGCAGAGATCACCTCTGAGTAGACGATATGCCACAGAGTATAGCTGGAGTTTTTTAAGGCAGTCAGCATACGGCATCTGCTTTAGGCCTGTGATTCTTTTAGTGAGGTATTTCTGCGGCCTTTCCAGTTGTTGCAGATGTCTTGAGAGGTACATATCAAATGGGGCATTGTATTCTATAATGGGTCTAATGAGGGATGAGTACAGTGGGACAATGACCTCCTTTTTTCCTGGATGAAAAGCCCTTAGTGATGAGGTGTGCCACATAGAAGGATTTCCTGACTGTTGTGGTGATGTGGTTATTGAGGGTTAGATCACTGTCCACCTGTATCCCTAAGTCTCTTATCACATGTTCGGTGTTTAGTGTACTGCCACCTATGTGGTAATTCATGGGTACATGTTTTTTCCCAAAGGGGATAACTTTTAGTTATGTACTCACCATAACTTCAGATGTTTGGGATCCATCTCGCCTACATTCTGACTGATGGGTTCGGAGCCGATCCCTCGGCTCCGACTCGGCACGCTTATGCCAAAGAGCGAAGTCTCTTATTGGCTGAGCTTACTATATCCCAGGATGCACCACTACCAGTCCCCCAGATCTAGTTTGTCCGCATACATGCACACACACATGCACTGCTTATATAACATCGACAGATGATAAAAGATAAAAACAGTAGAACTCAAACCGTTCAATCTCTTCTGATCTCCAGGCAGGGGGAAGGAGGGTGGGTATTAGGAATGTAGGCGAGATGGATCCCAAACATCTGAAGTTATGGTGAGTACATAACTAAAAGATGTTATGTGATCCTATCTCGCCTACATTCTGACTGATGGGACAGCGTCCCTAGCACCTAAATCCTGGGTGGCTCACTGGAAAACACTCCTGAGTACCGTGGAACCAAATGATGCTCGCCCTTTAGATGCCACATCCAATTTATAGTGGGAAATGAAAGTGTGCGGGTTGGACCAAGTAGCCGCAGCACAAATCTCAGAAATAGCGAGCTTGGAATGAAATGCAATAGAGGTAGCCATAGCTCTAGTAGAGTGAGCTTTGACAGATGTTGTAAGTTGCTTATTTGAAGAGGAATAAGCCTGAGTTATGCAATCTCTAATCCATTTGGCAATAGTAACTTTAGTGATGGTTTTACCCAGTTTATTATCTGAAAAGGACACAAACAATTGATCTGTTTTTCAAATTTGTTGAGTCCTGTCTAGATAGAAGCGCAATTGCCTGTGAACATCCAGTGTATGCAAGGTGTATTCCGCTTTGTTTGAAAATTTTGGAAAGAAAACTGGTAGCTCTAGAGATTGTTGGAGACATAGATTAGAACAAACTTTTGGAACAAAAGATGGATTAGGTCTAAGTGATACTCTATCCTTGTGAAAAATCAAGTACGGTGGTTTGATAGATAGGGCTTGAAGTTCTGAAACTCTCCTTGCAGAGGTAATTGCAATTAAGAAGGCAGTTTTCCAAGACAGATATTTCAACTCACATGTAGCAGCCGGTTCAAAAGGGGAAGATGTTAAGGCACGAAGTACCAAATCAAGATCCCACGGAGGCGCAGGATGAAAAACTGGGGGTCTTAAAAGCACAGCACCTTTCATGAAAGTTTTACATAATCTGCTGCTCATCAACGGTGGGTCTATGGATTCGTGAAATTTGGAGATAGCTGCTAGTTGGACTTTAATAGTAGAGACTGAAGATCCTTGATTAAACAAGGATGTTAAAAATTTCAAGACCTCTGGTATTGGGGCAGTAATAGGGTCTAAGCCTCTGAGTTGAGCCCAGATAGCAAACCTCTTCCACTTACTGTGATACAATTTCTTATTGGTGGGTTTGTGGGCTGAAGATAAAATGTGAATAACTTCCGGGTCCAAGGTGTGATTTCTGACTAAAGTCGGAAGTGGAGGAGCCAAGCTGTTAATTTCAAAGTGTGAAGGGACTGGTGTTGTTGTCCCGACTGATGAACCAGAAGGTCCGGAGTTAGATCCAAAAACCAAGGACTGTCCAGAGTATATTTCTGTAGGTAGGGGAACCATACCTGACGAGGCCAGTACGGAGCAATTAGAATCATTGTGGACCCCAATTGGGAAGCTTTCTGGATGACTTTGGGGAAGAGTGGAACCGGAGGGAAAGCATAAAGCAGTCCTGTTGGCCAAGGTTGGACTAGAGCATCCGTAGCTGCCTCCCCTTGATGCGGGGTCAAGGAAAAGAACCTTTTGCACTTTGTGTTTTGTGGTGTTGCAAACAGGTCGCAGCACGGAATCCCCCATCTTTTGAAAATCTGAGCTGCTACTGTTTCGTTCAGGGACCACTCGTGAGGAGAGAGAATAGTCCTGCTCAGTCTGTCTGCCAATACATTGGATTTTCCTGGAATGTGGGTCGCTACCAGGAAGTGGTTGGTACCCACTGCCCATTCCCACACCCTCATGGCCTCTCTGCAAAGGGGGTAAGATCTGGTCCCTCCTTGTTTGTTTAGATACCAGACCACCGACATGTTGTCTGTGTGGATAGCGATAATGCCCTGAGGGAGAAACTTGTGGAGGGCTTGTAGGGACAGAAGTACAGCCCTCATTTCCAACACATTGATATGGAGAAATGTTTCGTTTGGAAGCCAAGAACCCTGAACTGACCTGCCCAGACAATGCCCCCCACCCCGTCTGGGAGGCATCCGTTGTCAAGGTGGCCACCGGAGGGGATATAACAAAAGGTCTTCCCTGATTCAGATTGGATGGCAGAAGCCACCAGCGGAGGTCCCGTTTGCACGTTTCTGTAATCAGTATGTGATGATTGAGGGGGAGATCCTGAAAAGACCATTGTGTCGATAACAGCCACTGAAGAATCCTCATGTGCAATCTTGCCAGAGGAACTAGGAGAACCGTGGCAGACATTGAACCTAAAAGTTGCAGGACCATCCTGGCTGGGGCTTTGGATCTTAGAAGCAGGGCTCGGGCTTGACCTTGTAATGTTTGTATCCTTTCGGTAGGAAGGAAGATTCGCATTAATTTTGAGTCTATCTCTGCTCCTATGAATCTTATGCGCTGAGAAGGCAGCAAGACAGACTTTGACCAGTTGAATGTAATTCCCAGGGAAGCACCCAGGGAGATGGTGGCTTGTAGGTTCTCTAGTAGTAGATGCCTGGTGGTGGCAGTCAGGAGCCAGTCGTCCAGATAGGGAAACACTTGGAATCCGAGACTCCTCAGGTGAGCAGTCACTACTGCCAAACATTTGGTGAACACCCTGGGGGCTGTGGTGAGACCAAAGGGCAGTGCACAAAATTGGAAATGACTGTCTCCCAGGCTGAAGCGCAGATACCTCCTGGACGCCTGATGTATTGGTATGTGATAATAGGCGTCCTTGAGATCTATGGAGCACATCCAAACATCTTTCTCCAACAATGGGAGAATGGATTGTAAAGTGACCATTCGGAATTTGGACTTCATGACGGACTGGTTTAGTTTGTTGAGATCCAAAATGGGTCTCAGGTCCCCTGTCTTTTTTGGCACTAAAAAGAACCTTGAGTAGTTTCCGGATCCGATCTGGTCTGTGGGGACCGGTTGGATGACTCCTTTTTCTAGCAGCTTTGAAGCTTCTACGGCTGCAATTTCCCTTTGACTGGGTGGTGGGTCCGGGATTTTTTTGGACGGTGGGGGTGAGTGTGTGAAGGGAATGGTGTAACCTCCGGCAATTATCCGAAGCACCCATCTGTCCTGAGTAATAGACTCCCAGGCTTTTAGGTGCTTGGCAAAACGGCACCCGACTGGCTCCGGAGCAGCACAGCAGGGCAATCCCTCATGAAGTGTGGGAGGCTGAAGAGCCACGAAAGGATTCGCGGTCTCCAGTGTTGTGGGGGCCTCTGCCGCCTCTGGGACGGCGTCTCCCAGAAAAATTTCCCCGTCCTCTGCCACTGGAAGGGGAATCTTCCTGCTGTTGAGGAAAGAATTTCTGTGATTTTCGGAACCACATCTTCCCTCCTCTTTTAGCCTTGGGATAAGGCCGAAAGGGAGTGGAATAACGTGCTCCTACGGCAGATAAAGTCTTTCCCTCTTGCTCACAGCGGGTAAGAGTGTCTTTTACCTTGGGTCCAAACAAAGAGGACCCATCAAAGGGACCGTCGGCAAAGGAAGACTTGAAGGCCTCCGCAAAATGACACAAACGGAGCCAGGCTTGTCTCCGTAGAGCCACGCCTGTGCCTGCCGCTTTGCCCGCCCCTTCGGCCGCATATGAAATGAGCCTCATGGACGAGTTAGAAATTGAGGTGAGGATAGCCAACTGAGAGCTAACCGACTGGGCTAGCTGCTCAGGTAGGTTACCTGAGAGGGAGTCTGAGAGCTCCTTGACCAGATCCCTCTGTAGTCTGGTGAAATGTGCCAAATAATTCAGGGACCTCAGAGTAAAGGCCGCTGAAGTTAGGGTGCGCTTCCCGTACCGGTCCATGCTCCTAGACTCCTTATTAGGAGGATGGATGGACGTTGAAGCCTCTGCCACGTCCTGCTGGGTAGCAGATGCCACCACCATGGCATCTACAGCCACGCCTTTGGTTAAGAACTCCTTCTCGGGTGGGGCAGACAAAAATTTGTTAGGGCGAGAAGGCACTGGTTCCACAGTATCTGGATGTTCCCACGCCCTCCGACAAACCAAATCCAGGAGCTCGTCGAAGGGCGGAGACACCCAGGAGGCGGAGGGCTGAGCCCCGAAGGCCTTGAGAAACACTGACTCATCAGCAGAGGGAGGTTTGGAATTCCAGCCGCCTCGTTGCTTAAGGATCTCTAGAATGTCCGCAAATGAGACATCATCCGAGGACGACTTTGGGGACCCCTCCGCATCATCAAGATCAGTGTCCGATGTAATAGACTCGTCGGGGGAGTCCACGTGCTTCCTCTTGCACGATCTCTTCCTTGGGGGCTCCTCCGAAGACAACTCCGAAGAACCCTCAGGAGGAGGGGAACCCCCAGTGGGGGTAACCTCAGGCCCCGGGGCTCTGCTGCTTAGATACAGGGGAACTGCCAAAGACCCAGTCTCCATGCCCAGGGAAGGTGCCGGTAAAGCCGCAGAGATGGCCGAAGAAGACTTGGCCAAGGCACTCCTCATAGCTCTGAAAGCCGAACCCCCAGAATCCTGGGAGGGTCCGGTCCCCGGAGCCATGATAGCAGACGGAAGTCCCGCGGACGAAGCACCGAGAGGGAGGCTCGGAACTGACAGCATTGGTCCCGAAACGTCACCCCCGGGTCCGGCCGAAGAAGTCTGCGTGCTAAACTCGGACCCGAAGGCCGGGGTTGGAGTAAGGGTCGGAGCCGACCCTAGTATCTCTACTGGCTCCATCTGCACCTGCTCCGACAGAGCCGAAGCGGTCGGAGGAGGAATGGCAATGGAGTGGGCTATCGGCTCCGAAGCCAATTGGGTCGGAGCCGACACAAATTTCTGGAAGACTGGTGACTGGAACAGTCTTTGGAGCACCCTGTCTATGTCCGAATCTGACATCCTTGATGACCTGGAAGAGACCGAATGGGTCCGAGTAGGCCTCTCCAATGGCTCCAAGGGACTAGGGGACCAGCTCTGAATCGACTCTACAATTATCGGCGCCGAAGGAATGTCCAAACCAATTTCCATCGGTGCCGAAGAGGGCTTCGGCGCCGAGGAGGAAGTGTCTGAGCGGACAACCTTCATCGGCTCTGAGATCAGTGGAGCCGATGAAGATGACCCGCCTCTCGATGCCCCAGACGATGGCTCTGAACCCAGAGGAGTCGAGGCTGGAGGCATCGAGGCAGACCGTTCCGCCCTCGGCTCCGAAGTCCATGGAGCTGAAGGAGAAGCCTGCCTATGTTTTTTGGCAGTCGGTTCCGACGGACTGGTCGGAGCCGATGCCCTTTTCTTTTTAGCAGGAGCAGGAGAGGAAGCTAATGCCTCTTCAAATGAAGGTTTAATAAGGCCTTTTAATATAAGTTTATTTTTCCTCTCTTGGAGGAACCTCGAGGAAAACGCGTGACACACACTACAGGACTCCTGCAAATGTTTGGCGCCCAAACAGTACACACAGAGAGAGTGGTCGTCTGTGATCGACATCTTAAAACTGCACTTAGTGCACTTTTTAAATCCTGAAGGCCTAGGAGCCTGTGACATTCTGGCAATGAAATACAGTGAACTAGCCAAGAAACACAAAAAACACACTGACTATCACAGAAAATTTTTCTTTCCTCTCTCTCCTTCTTCTTCTTTTCTTTTCTTTTTTTTTTTTTTTTAACAAGGACTAAACACAATACAAAAAAGAAGTAA
This sequence comes from Protopterus annectens, assembly GCF_019279795.1. Lineage (NCBI taxonomy): Eukaryota > Metazoa > Chordata > Ceratodontiformes > Protopteridae > Protopterus > Protopterus annectens. The sequence continues at coordinate 1,311,354,147 of NC_056725.1, forward strand.
TGGATCCAAGACCCCTAAATATAATAGGGAATTAGCCAAACAACGAACTGACAGGGGAAGGCCCTTCAACTCCGATGGGACCTCTAGTCTGACAAAACACAGTCACTGCACAATATTTTACCAAGGAAAATACTCATTCATACACAAAACCCACTAGATAGCTGTTAAAACAGCTTTTTGTTGAATTTTAAAGAAATTCCTGACAGGAAAGTAAGTGAAAAACACTACTTAGCTCAGCCAAGCTCGAGACCACGTCTTCGCTTGTTAGCGGCAAATGAGATCTGGGGGACTGGTAGTGGTGCATCCTGGGATATAGTAAGCTCAGCCAATAAGAGACTTCACTCTTTGGCATAAGCGTGCCGAGTCGGAGCCGAGGGATCAGCTCCGAACCCATCAGTCAGAATGTAGGCGAGATAGGATCACATAACATCTATATATTTCTTGGCATTGAGCTTGAGCCCATGGCTCTGGCACCAAGCATCTGTTTCTGTAAGGCCCTTTTGTAGAGTATCCACATCATTTGGGGATTCAATAGTGACTCCCAGTTTGCAGTCATCTGCAAACTTTGTTAGCCAGAGTCCCTTAGTGTTGGCCTGTACTTCAGAGAAGTAGATGCCAAACAAGAGTCATCCCAGGACTGAATCCTGAGGTACTCCACTTGTCACATGTCTGGAGCTGGATTTTGAGTCGGCTACTTTTACAGTGTGGGTTCTGTCAGTATGCCAGTTGGTGACCCATCGAGTGACGTAGGGATTAATGCCCAGCTTAGTAAGTCTATCTAGGATTCCAGAGTGGGGGATGGTGTCAAAGGCCTTGGCGAGGTCCAGATAGGCTGTGTGGACTGCCTTACCCTTGTCCACAGCTCTGGAGACTGATTTGAAGAAGTCAATCAGGTTCAGGAGACAAGATTGGCCCTTCACAAACCCAGACTGGGTGGGGTCCAGTGTTTGAAGGTTGCCAATGTCTTTGTTTATAAGTTCCATGATAATACATTCCATGGCCTTGCAGATCAGGCTCGTCAGACTGATGGGGCGGTAGTTCCCGGGATCCAAGGTGGATCCTCCCTTGTGGAGTGGGATAACTGTAGCTGTGAGCCACTCAATGGGCATGAAGCCTAAGTTGAGGCTATGATTAAACATGACACTTAGGTGAGGTGCCAGTTCATTTTGTAGTTCATGTAATACACAGCCCGGGATGTCATCTGGTCCCATGGATGCTGTATTCTTAGCTCTGGAGAGTGCATTTTTTACCTGTGTGGCCGTTATTACCAGAATTTGGTAATCTTCTGGTATTGACCCCTCAATCATACAACAGCCAGTGCTGACTTCCAGATGTAAAATATTAGTCATGACAACAGTTACAGCAATGCTGTGCTGGAAGCTACCTTGTGTATCACATGATTTCTGATATTATTGCCTCAGTCAGGGTGAATGGCCATGTCCATTTAACAGCACTTAATAGCAAATGTATGCCTTCTACATTCATTAGTTATTCAGAACTAATGATCATTTTTACAGCACATGCTACACTTTCTAAGATCTTGTGACTGCTCCTTATTAAGCATTCAGCTTTTTTACACTTGCAAAACATAGTAGCATGTGTACAAGGCATCCAGATTAATGAGCAGCGAACATTTTTTTACTAACTGTTGAGTTACAACCAAAAAAAGGTTATTCTGCCTAATAAGACATAAATGTGTGTGTGCACAGACCTTTCAATTGACATCTATATATTTTTTGCTGAAAATGGTGGAAAAGAAATGTCATGTTCTCATTCTGTCATATACACAGATTGACACACACATATTGCTGAATACTCATACACACAGATACGGATTCTGAATCAAAGACGTTCACAGTAATAGATGGTAAAGTACAGACCATAACAAAATCCTCAGAAATATGCTGAAAGCAGTTATGTAGTTCAGGACTTGAAATGAGCCCCCCTGTTTGTTGCTGAGTTCTCCCTGACAGAGATGCAAGCTGATGAATCCCTCCCATGGTTAGGCCTGCTTTTAGTAACCTTTAATTAACTGCCTCTGCTCAGTGATACAGGATAACACTTGCCTGCCACCTCCACACTGCTGTTTAATTGAAAAGTGCACACAGCAGGGCAGGTGAGCCACCTTCAATAGCATCCCATGACATAGCGCTGGAGTTAGCTACTCTTTTTAATTAACAGTAGCAGAATTTATCCATGTTCTGTGACTGACACGAATAATATATATGTGACCTAAACATTCACTGCAGGACAGCAAGGTGTACAGGAAAGGGTTTCAGCATGGTAGCCACTGAGAGTATCTAATCATGGTATAAAATGAATTTGCACATCCATTTAAAGAGATTCATAACTACCTGAAGGTGACATCAGAAGTAACTGCAGATCTTAGAGAGTAGTTGTTAAAAGCAGACTTAATTATAGCATATGAATACTAATACTGTTACTCCAGAGTACCAAGAGCAGTAATTGTTAAAAGCAGACTTGATTATAGCATATAAATACTAATACTGTTACTCCAGAGTACCAGTACTGTTATTCCACATTTCTCCAGACTCACTCTCCATCAGTACAAACATGTTTGACTATTAAGCCGTGGAATATTCCTCATCAGTACAGACATATTTGACTGTTAAATCTGGAACACTCATGATCAGTGCAGACATGTTTGTTAGCCCTGGATCATTCTCCATCAGTATGTTAGCCCTGGAACATTCCTCATTAGTGCTGAGATGTTCGACTGTTAGCACTGGAATATTCTCCATCAGTTCAGGCATTTTTGATTGTTAGCTCTGGTGGAACTCATTTCTAAATTGCATCAGATGGAGCAGTATGTTTCTCACTGTCTAAGGGAAAGAGTACTGCCAATTTGTAGTCTTCTACCAATAACAATCACACTTCTGTAGCAGCATTTATTGCCATCAGACCATTCCCAATAAATAAGCAACACACAGAGTTGGAATAATTAACTGATTGTTGGATTAACTGATAGATTGGTCAACTGGCCAAACAATCAATATGTCAATTAATTTCACTTTGTTAACCAAGAAAATTGACTGGGCATAGCCCATTTTTAGGTGAAGCTGGGGAGAGTATTTCCACAGTGAGAAATAATACAATATTGATAACACATAAGATACATAATGTTGTCTTTGTTATAAAGATCACATTGTGTAGAGTAATTGGTTTACAAATATAAAAATAACATTATATCCACAATTTGCACATGACACAGCATTACAGACAGCATGGCCTGAGCTACATGTTTATTTATTCATTTAATCATATACCTTTTTAATACAAGCATACCTCTCAGCTTCTTTTAAATATTATCAAATAAAAGTCCAAAAAGGGACAATACAACCAACAGCAGAGAGGCAGGAGTACAACCAGATACAAATGGAAGTTGGCAGCAACATCGACCAGCCCATTAACAATAAAGAAAGCATTTCAACAGAGAAAGCATTAGTTATTAATTTATCTACCCACTGTTTGACTGAATCTGAGTTAAGTGTTTTAAACAAAGGTTTAATGTTTGTACCCACAGCTGATATGCGTATAACAGACATTATTTTAGATGTTAAAATGTTTGCACGCAATCTCTCTCTTAAAACTTTGTTTCATGACATGCAAGAGCCCCAAGCTAGTTGTTTTAAGAAACCTAGTTTATATGTACCGAAGAATAACATGTTGGTTAATGCATTTGAACAACTTTGTATTTCTGATATATATGATGTTTTTAATAATAAATGCAGGTCACAAGGAACAGGTCCTAGGTTTAATTTAACTAAACTAGAACATGATGCATTAGTAGCATTGGAAAAGTGACAAGACCTAGTTATTAGGCCTGCTGATAAAGGGGGCCAGATCATTGTGATGAACAGGTCTGATTATGATAAAGCTATGTATGATTTGTTATTAGACAAAACCTCATATGACGTTATTACATCTGAACAAGTTGATAATATGATTAACAATGTAAGTAAATCTATTGATTGGTTAGGAACAAGTTCATTAATAAACCATGAATTGGCTATGTATTTTCAAACACCTAATCCTACCATTCCTATCATAAAAGGTTTACCAAAAGTACACAAAAATAGTAACAAACCACCTATGAGACCTATTGTGGCGGGTAATAATTGGTGTACAGAATCTTTGTCTATATATCTTGAGAAGAGTTTGAGACCTTTGGTTAGTACATCAAAAGTAATTTTAAGAGATACTGAACAATTTTTGAAAGAATTATATGAGTTTTCGAGGAAAGTTATTATTAATGGGAATATGTTTTTTGTTACCTTGGATGTGACCTCTCTCTTCACTGTAATACCCAATACTGTAGGTATAGAATATGTCACTGAATTATTGAATGACTATGAAGAGGATGAGATATATTTAATACAAACTTTATTGGGTTTGGTTTTACGCAATAATATTTTTGTGTTCAATCAAGAAATTTATTGGCAGAAAAACGGTGTTGTTATGGGGAGCTCTTGTTCCAATAGCTATGCGAATGCAGTGATGAGGGTATGGGAAACTCAACATTTGATGCAAGGTCCATTTTACAGATATATTTTGTTTTATAAACGATTTGTGGATGACCTTTTTTTGATTTGGAATGGTACGGAAATACAGCTGATGGAATTTATTAAATACATTAATTTGTCGTCTGACTTTTTGAAATTTACTTTGAATTATTCTACGGAAGGTATACAGTTTTTAGATGTATACATATGTAAGGATGAAAAAGGTGGCTTAATTAGTAGATTGTACAAGAAGGAATGTCATGTCAACCAGTTACTCAGTAGGGGTAGTATGCATCCGAATTTTGTTTTTGACAATGTTGCTAAAATCAATTTTTTAGGGCATCAAGGCTCAATGTGAGGGATGAAGACTATGAGCATCATAAAACTAAAATTGGGTTGGATTTGGTTGCTAGGGGTTATGAACAGGGATTGGTGAGGAAGAACTCTGCAGCCATAGATGCTGTGAGATCCACCGTAGCTAAACCCTACTTTTCTGAACACTCTAGTAAAAAGAATAGAACCATTGATAATCGACTTAGATCTATGCATTATACTAGAGATGTAAAATTGTATACAGAAATTATAAATAAGCATTGGGGCATTCTGATGACGGATGACAACATTAAGGCCTTGGTTGGTACAAAACCTCAATTTTCTTTTAAGAATATGAAATCATTAAAGTCTAGGTTATGTCATAAATCCCAGAATGAATATTTAACCAATAATTTGGGCACCAAACCATGTGGGACATGTAATTACTGTAGTTATGTGTCCACAGCTTCTGAATTTAAACATCCAGATACAGGTGAATTTTACAAACTTACTACTAGTGCTGATTGTGGCACCATGCATGTTGTATATCTTGCAGTCTGTACCCTATGTAATAAATACTATGTAGGTAAGACTGACCCAGTCTTAGAGAGAGGATTAGAGAGCATTTATATAACATTAAGAGAATGAATGGTACTAATGCACTTGCCAAGCATGTTATGCAAACAGATATAAAACATGTTTTTATGTTCTCAGTACTAGCTAAAACTTTCGAGACTGTGAGAAGGGGTAATGTAAGACATAGAACTGAAGAGTTAGAAGCAGGTTGGATTATTAGATTAAGGGCCAGCTGTGGGCATGGTCTAAATGACCATGTTCCTATTAAACCAACATTACAGAAGCGGTCTTTGAGGAAGTAATTATAATTATTTTAACAACATTTATTTTATATTTATGTATGTATACATGAGTATGTAATATTGTTCAATGTTTTATATAAAAAATTTTTATGATATTTTTTAGCTACATGTTCACTTTAATTATTTGCATCTAGGTTTTGTCACATGATTAACTGTTAGTATAAATAGGTGTTCTAATCAGCATGTATTATGCAGCTGACGAAGCTATATGTGAAAGCGCTTGTGTGAATAAAGCTGAGCTGACATCAACGTCTTGGATTTTGGATTCGTATTTCAACAGATTTTGAAGTTTGGAGCCATACCTTTGCTTTTTGGACTTTTATTTGATTTTTATCTTTTAGCAAAGGTTAGCTGTTGAACTGGTAACATTTTTTACTTGCCTTCTTTTAAATATTGTTCTTTTAAACTTAGAAAGTTGCTAGAATAACACAGGATTTGTGTTAGCATGTATTTCTGAAGGATACAAAGCCTGAAACTCAAACATATGTCATTATTTAGTGATTTCAGTCCTCAGTGATTTGACATAAAATCACAGATTTTATAAGGAACAAATGAAAAAATGAGGGAAACATTTGGACCTTCTGAAAAAAATCTGGACAGTTAAGAGGTATGATTACAAGTACATTGACTGAATAGCTGTAGCATAATGATTATGCTGGGGTTCCTATCACATAGTCAAACTTTTACCAAGTTTGAACCACATATGGTTGAGACCATACGTTCGAATTTGTAAAAGTTCAAGCGTTTGAATGAAAATCTCCATAAGCAGAGGTTTCTGTTCACTTCAATGTGGTGCAATCCCGGAGCTGTTATATTTAAGTATCGGGGGTGTGTGGAGCACAGCCCCCCATGTGGGGGTGGAGGGAGGCTTGCCCCCCTGCTTACAACACTTTATTATTTTGTCTGTTGTTTTTTTTTTTTTTTTTTTTTTTACACATAGTCGAAGTTCTGTAACTTCGAACATAATGGTTTGACCATTAGGTGTTCAGAGTTGCTGAACTTCGACTATTTGATATAGACCCATTGTGCTATATACTGACTGACAAATCAATACTTACCATGATGTATTTATGTATGTATGTATGTATGTATGTATGTATGTAGGTATTTATTTATTTATTCATTTGTTTACTTTGCCCTTCATAACAAGCAATCACTTTATGGACTGCCTTGCAGTTCTTCAGAGATGAACGGGCTGAAATGTCACATATGACCCCGACACAATCACATTTTGCAGGAATGATTGTTTGATGTCATATGTTACCCCTCTCCCCTTCTCCTTTCCCTTTTTACCCTGTCCAGTCCAGTCAGGAGGAGAAGGTAACCTCACACAACACAATTCCAGTATCACATAGTCCCACCACATCAGCGAACCAAACACATAAATACACAAAAACATACTCGGAGGCTCTAAATAAAAATCTACCTAAGCAACAGAGACCACCAAAGCAGACATCCAAGCAAACGCTACCTCAAAACAAAACACGCACAACACATAGCCCACCAAGTCAGTGTGCTAAGCAGCCACAGCCCTTAAGGCTGAATAACACACCTGATACTCTTGTAATAGGTGACTCTATTGTCAGACACACTGACGTCCCACTCACCAGGTTTAATAAAGAGAAGGTCATGGTGAGTTGCCTGTCAGGTGCTAGGATCCGCCATATAATGCAAGCACTCAGGTCACTCCAAAGCAAATACAAATATGACTCAGTCATTGTACATGCTAGTGTGAATGACCTGAGACGTACCTCCCTGGACTACATGAAAAGAGACATAGAGGAGCTCTCTGATCATGTAGCCCAGGCTGGTATGACCCTGACCTTGAGCAGCATCTTACCCTCACCTAGAATGATGCCACAGTACAAAGACAAAATGATCAATTTTAACAATTGGCTAAAATTTTGGTGTCATTCAAAGGGGATCCAGTGTCTGTCAGCCTGGGATGACATGCTCGACAAGCCACATTGCTTGACTAGAGACGGCTTGCAACTGTCACCACTGGGCTTTCGGATATTGGCAAAGGCTCTTGCCACCCCCATAGTGCCTTTTTTAGGCAAGGCTCAAAAGACAAACCCACCCCCATAGACAGCACAAGGAACAAGAAACTAAGGGTAATGCTGCTTAACGCCAGAAGTCTTAACCTCAATATGCACACACTCGAAGCTCTCCTCAGTATGGAGAACATCGATATCTGTGCAGTGACAGAAACCTGGTTCAAGGCTCCAGAGAGCACCCCAGCACTACCAGGCTATACCTCATATCATGCTTTTCGGCCCCAAAACCCGGACCGAACCACAAAAGGAGGGGAAGTTTCCATATTTATCAAGGATATCCACATCTCCAGGTTAGTGGCATTGCACGAAGTATCGGAGACCATCCATGTGCAACTAACAGAGGGAAAGACTGCTTTTCAGTTTATAGCATCCTACAGACCACCCTCTCAAAGTCAGGAATCCCACTCGGCTTTCCTGAAAACATTGGAGAATATGAAGATCTCTCCGAACACCATTATATTGGGTGACTTCAACTACCCAAACATTGACTGGGAGCACTACTCAAGCCCCAGCACATTAGCCCAAAGGTTCCTGGAAATTATAAACTCAAATGCTATGGAACAACTAGTCACCACTCCCACAAGAGGGGACAACATACTAGACCTGATCATTACCAACATGGGGACTCTATGCTTCACACCAGAAGTATATCCCTCATTGGTAAGATCAGATCATAAATTAATTTCACTGGATGTCCACATCCCGACCCCATCCCCAGCCCAGAAAACCACAGTGAAAAACTTCTCAAAAGCGAACTTCTCACTTCTCAAAACCGAAGAGGAATCCTTCAAGGCCCCAGGGCCAGTGGAAACTACAGCCCAAACTGCAGAATCCTATATAAACGCATTCTACGGACATCTCCAGAAATGCATGGATCATGCTATCCCAAACAAAACCAAGACCCAATCATCCAAAGGCAGGCATCCAGTCTGGTGGACCCCTGCCATAAATAAACTGTACAACAGAAGGAGGAAGCTACTACATGATAGAGCAAAATCCCTAATAGGGAAGGCATCTCTGATCAGTACTAGTAAAAAATTACGATCCCTCATAAAATCCTCCAAGGCCGGCTTCGAGAGAAAAATTGCACAGGACACCAAAGACAATCATAAGGCTTTTATCAGTTATGTTAGGAACCTGGGATGCAACTCCCAGACTTGTTCTGAGTTGATTCTAAATGACAAAAAATACACTGAACCCACAGACATCGCCAATATCCTGGCAGACAGGTTCAGCGCAAACTCCCCCCCCCCCAAAAGAGCAAGTATCTATCCCGGCAGAGGGCTGCCTCCCAAACATCTCTGATGCTCAGGTGAAGGCTGCCCACTCCAAAGCAAAAAACACTGCTTCCATGGGACCAGATGGCATCCCAGGTTGCGTCCTACATGAACTCCAAGAGGAACTAATCCCTCAAATAAAACAGCTATACAATCTCAGCCTCACTACAGGATATGTGCCCACAGAATGGCGTACAGCAACAGTGGTCCCACTCCACAAAGGTGGAGCCTCTACGGACCCTGGAAACTATCGCCCCATAAGCCTGACTAGCTTAGTCTGCAAGGCTATGGAGAGGATCATCATGGAGCTCATAAACAAAGACATTGGGGACCTACAGACACTAGATCCTACCCAGTTCGGCTTTGTCAAGGGCAGATCCTGCCTTTTGAACCTGGTTGACTTCTTCAAAACAGTCATCAAAGCCATAGGTGAAGGGAGGGTAGTCCACACAGCCTATCTGGACCTTGCAAAGGCATTTGACACAATACCCCACTCGGGTATCATAGATAAGCTATCCAGCTTAAATATAAACCCCTATGTCACAAGATGGGTCGCAAACTGGCTCAAAGACAGAACCCACAGAGTGAGAGTTGCTGGAGCCATGTCAGACTCGAAACCGGTCACAAGTGGCATCCCACAGGGTTCTGTCCTGGGACCACTCTTGTTCGGTATATACTTTTCTGAGGTACAGGCAAACATGGGAGGACTATGGCTCACCAAGTTTGCAGACGACTGCAAACTGGGCGCCATAATCGACTCTCCAGCTGACACAAACATCCTTCAAAAAGGTCTCACAGAGACAGATAACTGATGCCAGAGCCATGGTTTAAAGCTAAATGCCAAAAAATGTATAGTCATACCCTTTGGCAAAAACAATGTGCCCACAAATTACCACATAGGCGGAAACCCATTAAGTACAGAGAAAGTTATTAGGGACCTGGGGACCCAAGTTGATAGCAATCTCTCCTTTGAAAACCACATTGCCAATGTGGTTAGAAAGACCTTCTACATAGCCCTCCTCATCACGAAGGGTTTCACATCTAGATCAAGAGAGGTAATCGTGCCCCTTTATTCATCCCTCATCAGGCCCATCATAGAATACAATGCCCCTTTTGGGATGTACCTTACCCAACACCTGCAGCAATTAGAGAGACCCCAAAAGTATCTCACCAAGAGGATCAAGGGTCTCAAACAGATGCCATATGCTGCTTGGTTAAAAAAACTCCAGCTCTACTCAGTTGCATACGGCCTACTTCGAGGCGATCTATGCCTGACATACAAAGCTATGTCAAATCCAGAATTAATGGACATGCTCCACCTCAGTAAATCTAAATCCCTTAGAGCCACACGCTCAAGGGACTTGAACCTCAGCACAGAAATAAATAGAACTTGCTGGAGGGACAGGTTCATAACCCAGAGGCTCCCTTCGCTCTGGAATAGAATTCCAGTTCATGTGAGGCAGAGCACCTCACTGAATCTCTTCAAGAAGAATCTCGATAGGTAGATGGGGGAATCATAGGTTTGTACCAGGGATTTCTCCCGTGTCACTATTAGACAGAGGCACAGTAAACTAAACCTTAAAAAGGGCACGGTATACTCAAATCAAGGGGTGGCATAAGCCATACAGAATCGGGCTAGGCTTATAATTGCCCCAGGGCAGATAGCCTAGTATGAACCTATGAACCTATGAACCTTGCATCTCATTTGACTAAGACAGACTATCTCCTTACTTGGTTGTTTCCCACTAAAGTAGTGAAAAACCTGAAACCTCTTGAGGAAACAGAAAATCCATTTCTGACCTCTAAATAGTCTCCCTTTTGAGTCAGTGAAGCCCAACTGTTGATTTTGAAGAACTATCCATATATTAGCGAAAGCCTTAGCTTCCTATTTGTCTGTTTGCTTGTTTATTTATTCTGATCAAGTGGGCTAGACCTCAAACGCATCCGCTCAGCCAAAATGTTACAAAATAAGTGCATCTGAACAAATAGTAACAGCAATTGTAACACACTGTTATTTGAACAAAGGCTTGGTGGGTTTTTGTCACTTAACCTATTCTTATCCCCGGGACATGGAACTACTGCAACTGTATCTCTAAATAACAAGTAACCTCATACCTCATTTGCAGCACCTGGTGTAATAGGTTTTATTTTATGTTATCATTTTATTTACTATTTGTTCACATAGTAAGCAAACTATCTATTGACCCTTTTCTGCAGTGACCGAAGCTCATAGAGCAGAAAATGTATCAGTCTTTTCGATCAACAATATTATATACAAAATTCAGAATGTAATTGAAAGATTGAATGTAGACAGGGTAAGATTAAAAGATCCAGTCAGACTGCATTAAGAAAAGATTATACACAAAATGCATACAATGATATGCATAAAATGGAGTGCATACATATCGTACGTCTAAGTACATGAATGTCTGTATGGATATGAAATATTTGTATGTAAGATGCTACATTAAGAGTCTGAGAAAAGTTTATTAAATGTATTCTGTTATTCCTGACATGGGATGGTAAGTCACCTAAGCATTGTCATGGCAACAGCTGCAGGTAGATTCAGTAAGGAGATGTTCTGTAAATGTATATTTGAAGCTTTTAATGGTTTCTAGATTTTTGATATCTGTAGTTAGGTGGTTCCAGGTATTAGGTTCCCCATATAGAGAAGGCTCTCTCACCTACAGTAGTTTTAAATGGAAATCATACTAGAGAGAAATTGTTGTACTGTGTACTTCTGAGTATACAAGGGTTGTCTTGTAAAGGGTAGTTTCACTCTTAAAGGTGGACAATGACCATATTTTAGCACCTTGTAAATTAGATTACTTAGAAGAAAAGTGGCCCCATAAGGCACTGAAAGCCATTTGGCATTTTTTAGCAAATTACAGTGGTGCATCTGGGCCTCTGTTTACAGAATTAATCTGTAGAATTTATTCTCAGCAGTCTGCATTCTGTGAGTATTGTGGACTGAATGCATAATGAGAAAAAAGGCTGTATTCAAGTTTGGTTTATTATTGCTCGTCTGGTCAGGATAAAATAGATGAACATTTGTGGGTTTTGTTCAAGCAGATTTATTACATACAAACACATCAGAAATGAGGCTTTGTAACTTAAATAAACGTATGGACAGACTGCCATACTCATACATGTTAACACTCTGGCTGTTCTCTCAAATGCCACTGCTGCCTGCATGTGCTCTGTATTTACACACACATACTACTTCTGGAAATGCTTCATAAATATACATACACACACTCTGATCTACAGGTATTACAACATTTTTAGCAATGGCCCTGTGAGCAGCAGGTGAAAGGAGGTGACTGATTTTACAACATAGTTTTAATTGAGGAAGGACTTTATTTGTTACAACATTTGTATGTGTAGTAAAGGAAAGGGTAGGGTTCAGTATTCAGCCTAGGTACCTCTTTTCTGTGATATTAGGTATCATGTTCCCATTAAGATCTGTTAAGATAGGAATACTTATGGGTAATTTCTTGGCTGATTCACAGACTTTGACACTGGTTTTCATATGGTTAATAAGTAGTTTTTAGTAGTGGACCAGGTGCATAACTGAGAGAAAATTCTCCTGTATCTTGATGTACAGGTCAGAGTGGCTAGTACTGGATTGCAAGAGTAGCATATTTTCTGCATACATTATTAATTTAAGATTAGTCAATTTTACTGGGAGATCATTAACAGTAAGAAGAAAAGAGAAGAGAAGACTCTACCCTACCCTTGTTGTACACCTGTGTTAAGTATGCCAGCAGTACAGGATGAGACACTGATATGGAGTTGGATGATTCTGTCTTTTAGATGGCAATGAAATCAGCAAATAGTGTTATCTTCAAAGTTGAGTCTTTTGAGTTTGTTGAGAAGAGTATGGTTGACCATTTCAAAAGCCCTTGTCATGTCAACAAAGAGACATGCTGTAATAAATCCCTCATTCAGAAATGATATCAGTGGCCATTACTAGAGCAGAAAAGGTGCTGAAGGCAAAGAAAGACATGTTATGTATCACATAACAGGCCATATGTGTTCATGTGCTTAAGTAGTTGCTTGTAAAAACGTTTTTCAAATGATTTGGTAATAAGGCACTGGGTCGAAACAGGTCTATAATCCTTCAGCCCATTAGGAGATGTGACTTTAGGCATTATAACTGTGTTATTGAATTTTGGTGGTTCAGCATCTGAGGTGAGAGGTTAAAAATATGAGTAAGGGGTTTTGCAATTTTTTCAGCCACAAATCTTAATAAGGTGGGATCCAGACTGCTGGATTTAGATATTGAATTGTTGAGTTTGAGAAGTGGGAACTTTGTCTGTTTTACTGAAATTTCAGAGAAGTGAAAGGTTGCTGCATAACAGGCTAGAAGGTATAGATCAGGGAATGAAAGTTCTTGTTCTTCACTGGTGGTGGAATGAATTGATCGAAAAGGTTTAGTTATGTTTAGTTATGTGTTGCATTTTTTGTTTCTGTCCTTAAACTCAGAAAAGTTTGGTGTAGCTCTTCCAGTTCTTCCAGCTGAATCTCTGATTTTAATTTTATTTTTAATATCTACTGAAAATCATGGTCACCACTTGTAGATCAGTGTGTATACTGTACCTAGTCAGCCACTGTAGCATGTGCATATAAGTTACTGAGCACGTGCAAGATCAGAGCCATTTTGCATAGTCATTCAGTGTGAGTGCTAGCTTGAATGAAGATGCATATGTAAGTGTGTTAGAAGTAATGTGTCAGTGTCAGTAAGCTTATGAAGTTTGAACTATATGTTCCAGTTATAACTCCTGATATGTTTATGTACAATAAATGACTTGAACTCATCCCGTGCCTCAGTATCTCATTTGAATACACGAGACATGCGACATGGTGTCAGAAAGGAATCTGAAGTTGACGCAGCTCGTAACCCATGAGACATGCAGCTAGAAGTGGAGTAATATACAGAAGCAAACTTGCAAACAGGTCAGCAGTTATTTGAAGGTACTTAAATTTGATTTAAATGATTTTCAGTCACCAAACATGTGGCATAGTATTCAAAGTGCTCAAAATAATTACAGTTATTTGAAATATCCGAAATAGTTACATAATGATTAAAGTGTTTGAAATAATGTCTGAAGTGTTCCAAATGTTCGAAAAGCCTATAATTTATTTATTTTTATTTATCTGACATATGTTTACAGGTGTGGTCTGACTGGGTCTACAGAACCCGTTTTCAGCAGAGGCCCGGGGAGAAAAGCTCCACATACAGTACAGTACAAATACAGTATAATCCAATACAATAAAAATTACATTAAAATACTATACAAAAATAAGTTGAAAGAACAAACTGCTACAAGATGTTGCAATATATTACTACACAGCTAGACAATTCTATACAGTTAAAACATTACAGACCATAATAGTCACTCACCATACATGATGTAGACAGTATCCAAAAATAAATAGCATGTAGGTAGTGCAATGTGTGACACTGACTGTAATAGTACATGCAAAATAGAATGTTAATTTCAGTTAGGAAAATAGCAGCCAGAAAGTTAGTGATGCAGATAGACAGTGAGAGAGACTTAAGAAGAACAGAAGCAATAAAACCTGAGCAGTAGCTTAAGGATATGGTATAGAAGCAGAGAAGGAGTTAGAAGAGCTTTAGGATCTCGCAGTCTGTGAGGGATTGAAATGTGACAGAAGAGGAAGACCTGAGCATTAGGCAGGTGTTATGCAGGAGTAGAGCCATGTATTTTTGAGATGATTTTTTAAAGAGGCTTTGAAATGGGTTAGGCCAGGCATAGACCTGGTAGCTAGAGGTAGTGAATTCCAATGTATAGAGACAGAGTATGAATGCAGAGAGTGACCAGGTTTTCTTGTGGGTTTTGAGATAGCTAACAGATTTTTGTCTTCTGATCGTAGGTATCGATTTGGTGTGTAAGGTGTGACTAGGTTGACTAGTGCAGGGCAGGCAGTAGGCTTGAAAATAAGGTTGTGCAAGGTGGACAGCTGAATAAAGGCAAGTTGGTTGGGTAGTTCAAGCCAGTTTAATTTTAAGAGTGGTTTACAGTGTGTGATATTTAGAGTTTGTGGCAAACTTTGCAACTTCGTTGTAGCACTGTTCCAACTTGCTTAAGGTAGAATTTCATAAGTTGGTTAAGACAGGGGCACAATAAAGAGGGGAGAGAAGTAAAAATGTTTTTGCAAGGGCAGTTTTGGTTGCTGCAGTAAAGAAATGTTTGTTTCTATATAACAGTTCCAGTTTTTGATGAGTTTTCTTTATATTTTGCTGCATATGGGAGTCAAATTAATGTTTATTGTCAATGATAACATATAGAAGTTTGATTTCAAGCACTATTTCTATGGCAGGGATGTCTGATGCAAAGATGTTGAAATGATCAGTGACAGGGGAGGTGTTTTGGGATGAAAGAGTACTAGTTTTGTCTTATTTGGATTAAGAATGAGTTGGGCATTTCTTAGCCAGCATTTGACTGCTGTAAAGGACTGTTGAGCATTTGAGAGTAGTTCTGGTAGTGATTGAGCAGTGCTGTACTGGGGTTGATTTTATGCTGGAGTTGAAGATGGGAATAATATGACTTCTTATCTCTGTTGAGTAGCTTTGTCACTTTGTTATGTAGTGTTTTGAAATGAACATGATTTATGATGATGATAATGTCTGAATTTTTTTTGAAATGTATGACTTTTTCCCAGTAACTAAGATTTTTGAAGTGTCTAGAGTTAGAGTTAGAGGTAGTATTTGCAGTGTTAAAGAATAGCATTTTGGAGGGGTTTTTGTGCTCTGGAGCAAAATTACAAGTACCAGATCTATATTTATTGTCGCTCATCTTGGTTTATAATTGAAGATGAACAGGTGTTGTAGTTAGTTTATATGCTTTATTACATAGTTACACATTAGGATTTATAGCAGCAGTACAAAATGTAAGAGAACTGATCAACTGACTACAAAGACATGCATGCTTACATCTCAACAGCTTACTACAAAATGGCAGCCAGGCTTTCATGTGGTCAGTATTTATACACTTGTGCAAACCCATGGGATGCTTCTTAAAGGTATACATACATACATACTGATCTACATCCTCCCTCTTTAATGAATTGCCCACAATAAAATGACACTTGAATAAGACATGCAATTATACAAACACTAAAAAATAAACACAACGTTCATGTCCAAGTTGCAGTGTATCTGGAGCATTGTCTGGAAATGCGACCTGATCTAGAGATATAGCAATCAGAACTGGGTTTAGCAACAGGACAGTCATTGGTGAACAACTTGATTCAGGAGTTTTGGGATTCTTCTCAGGAACAGGGATATTTACTGGAATGTCCTCTGGAACACTGGATAACTCACTATGCGATCTAGAATCTTTTTCATAGCCAAGATGCTGCAATACAGGTTCAGACACTGGTACTAAGTATTTCCAGTTCTGCCTAAATTCTACTCCTTGTGATTCTACAATATACAATCTTGGCTCTGGACATACACTTTTCATGACTCTAATCTGATCAAAACCTTTGGATGTCTGCATCCTCACTACCTCCCCTTCTCATAATGGACTGAGCAGTTTCCTGGACATGTAACAGGACTTCTGGGATAAGCGCTTCTTTAACAGATGGGCTTTCACTGATTTATTGTTCTTAACACATAGAACCAATAGATTACTACTGATTGGTAATCTGGTTCTGGTTTGTCTCAACAGAAATCTCTGTGCAGATGAACCAAGGTGTTTATCATGAGGAATATTTCTGAGATTCAGAAAAACATCAATATTGTCTTGTTTCGACTTCTCCAATAACTGTTTTGCACTTTGAACTCCATGTTCTGCCAAACCATTTGACTGTGGGTACTCAGGGGTACTCGTAACATGAATAAAGTCCCACCCTTCAGCAAATCTCTTGAACTGCTGGATTGTAAACTGTGTACCATTATCAGAAATAACTTTGTGTGGACAACTGTGGACTGCAAAATGATGCTTCATCTTAGTAATGACAGTACTGTATGCTAGATTAGGAAGTAGGTCAATCTCAAACCAATTTGAATAAGAGTCTATTAACACCAAGTAATGTTAACCATTCCATTTAAAAATGTCTGCAGCAACAGTTAAACAAGGTAGTTCAGGAATCTGGTTTAGATGAAGTGGTTCTTTCTGTTGATGTGACTTAGTACTATTACATACAGAACAAGATGAAAATACTCTCTCAATGTCATGTGATATAGAAGGCCAAGATATTAGTCTTCTTACCCTTCTTTTGGTAGAATCGATTTCTAGGTGCCCACAATGCAAAATGGTAATATATTCTTGTTGGGAGGATTTTGGAAAAATCACTTTTGGATCTTTCATGATGATACATTGTCAGACAAAATCTCATCTCTGTAAGGAAAATAAAGTTGCACTTCTACTGGTAAACAAGATTGCTTGGAAGGCCATCCTTGACTGATAAAATGGTTGCGCTTCTGAAGTATTGTATCTGAAGCTGTGTGACCTCTAAGCTCATCAAGACATGTGGAAGAAACATTTCTCACTTCCATGACTTCAAAATCAAGTTTTAAATTTTCATCCTGTTCAGTGGTATTTCTGGGCGATCTGGATAATGTATCAGCAAGATAAAGAAGTTTGCCTTTTTTTTGTAGACAAGATTGAAATTATACTTTTGCAATTCCAACATCATGTGTTGCTGTATGTCAGGAGCTGTATACATAGGCTTTCTCAAAATAGTGACTAGAGGTTGGTGGTCAGTTTCGATCTGAATAGGCTTGCCATAAATATAATCATGGAACTTCGAACATGCAGACACAATTGCCAAGAGCTCTTTCTCTATCTGCACATACTGCATCTCAGTTTGAGTTAGAGTTCTGGATGCATAGGCTACAGGTAAACCATCTTGAAAAATGACTGCACCAAGGCCAAACTTCGAAACATCACAAGAAAGAGTAACTGTTTTTTGAACATCATAGAATCTGAGAGCTGGTGGACTGGCAATTCTCTGTTTCAGGACATCAAATGCTCTCTGGTGTTGTTTTGACCAGGACCAGGATACATCTTTGCATGTCAACTCTCAGCCATGCTGAAAGTTGGCTGAAGTCTGGAATGAACTCGCCTAGATAGTTAACCAGGCCAAGAAAACATTGTAGGGCTTGTACATTGTCTGGAGCTGGTCTCTCACGAATTGCTGTCTGTTTAGAAGGCTCTGCTCATAAGCCTGAACTGGTAAACAAATGACCAATATAAGTAACTTCTCATGGTCTGAATTTGCACATCTGAGGATTCAGCTTAAGACACACTTCATGTGTTCTTTCTAGAACTTTCTTGAGGTTTCTTTCATGCTATGCTTCACCATTACCTCCTACTAGAATATCATCTACTATAACAGCACACGGATACCCAGAAAAAATTTGCTCCATTGCACACTGGAAGATGTCACTGGCAGAATTTATCCCAAATGGCATTCTCAAAAACCTGTATCTAACAAAAGGAATACTGAAAGTGGTTAGCAGTGAGGATTTTCGGTCAAGCAAAATTTGCCAAAATGAACTCTTTGCATCTAAGACAGAAAAAACAGTGGCATCTGGCATAAGAGTAGTGACTTCTTCGACTGTATGCATTGGATGATGAGGTCTTTTCAGTGCTTTGTTCAAATCTCATGGATCAATATATATTCTAATATCATCAGAGCTTTTCTTATGAGCCACCACCATGGAAGATACCCCTTCACTAGACAAATCACACCTTGCTGCACCATTTTATCTAGCTCAGCCTTTACTGTGTTCTGCATAGCTACTGGAACTTTCTGGGCTGGTCCAACAAGTGGGCTGACTTCAGGGTCTAACTTCATGGAGTACATAACTGGGAGTTTGCCTAATTTGTCTTCGAAAAAAATCAGCATAGGTAGAAAAAATAGTCTGGGTGAAATTAGAACAGTGGTCTTTTAAGCTTACATGGTGGACCTCCTTATTAAATGAAAGTAGTCCCATTTTGAAACTGTCTCGGAGGCCTAATAATGACTGTACTTGCGTTTTGACTACATAAAACTGCAAGTCATAGCTGCTTCCAGCAGAGTAACATGAAAGCACTTCTGAACATTCAGTCTGAATTTCTTCATCATCATAAGCAGCAAGCTTTGCACACTTTGCCAAATCAAGCTTCAAGAAAATGTTTCTAGTGACTTAACATTGCACTTTGAGCCTGTGTCAGCTTTGAGATCTATGGGTCTTCTATTTATAAGTAAAAAACAAAACCACTAGCAAGAATAAAGTGCCCCAAACAAAGCGCAAGAAAATGTATCCAATAAAAAACTCTCTGAGGCACAACACGACTATAAAAGCGTACCGTTTAATATAAAGAAAAAGCTGACATAAAAACAAATACAATCTATTCAGTTAGCGCTTTCACATTTATCCAAATCATCAGACTGTTAACAATGAATATATTACCACAGTTAAATAGCAGCTCCTTTACTCACTAACCAATCACTGATCAGAAGCTAAATTTAAAGTAATCTCACTTCTAAAAACTAATGGCATAGAAGTAAAATACCATCATAAACACCCAATATTACAAACATAAATGATATGTGTATATAGTAGAGAATATATAATAAGAAAAAAAATATTTACTTATTTATTTTTATTTAACATTTCTTGACTGGGAAAGTCTGACTAGGTTCCACAGATCCTGTTTTCAGCAGAGGCCCGGGGAGAAATGCTCCAGAAGCATGTCTTTAGAATGTGGGAGGAAACCGGAGTACCCGGAGGAAACCCACACGAACGCAGGGAGAACATGCAAACTCCGCACAGAAGGCACCCCAGCCGAGAGTAAAAATGCACAAAACATTTCATTCAACTACTATTAAATATACAAAATTATTTATATATACATTTATCTAAAAGTAAGTGAATGCGATGGATTAATTTCATGCATTTGCTCATAATGTGTATATAAAAAAAATAATATAAAAAATGCATATGAAGTGCCTAATGACCAACTCCATCTAACAGCAACAGTCAAGTAACTGGTAACCCGACAAACTAAAACATCTAGGGTTGTACATGTTATGGCCATTAATGTTTTAGATTCCTAGTTATAAGAAAAGGCTCTCCTAATCTACTGTTCTTCCATACTAATTCTATGACAGTGAACTTAAAACTATGTTTGGTGCCATAAGTGATGACATGTTTTGCTAATGCATTACTGCCATCTTCTCTGTTAATGGCATAGATGTGTTCTCTAACACGCTCCACGTAGGGTCCTGTTTGTTTTCACTATGTAAAAAAGTTTACATTCTATGCAGACTGCAGGGTAGACCAAATCACGTAGTTTACAGTCAGCATATAAATCAAACTTATACCACCGTCCAGTATATGGATGGATAAAATAACTAATATTGGACATATAACTGCATTGATTACATGCTCTACAGGCAAAGGTCCCTTTCCTGTCTGAAGGGTTCTGTTGTGGCTTAGCATTTTCATAACACAATAATCTTTTTAGAGATTTAGTGTTCCTATAAGTGAAGCTTGGAGAAATTCCTACTAATTGTTGTAATTTATTATCGGCTGTAAGAATATTCCAATTCTTAAAGAAGATGTTTCTTATCTTAACATTGTTGTTGGTATATGGTATTACTACCTTATTCAATCCATCATCCTTAGCTAATGTAGTAGTGGAGCAACATCTTCCATTAATCCTACATATGTAGGGTCTCCCTGACATAGTCCTGTTCACCTTATCTTCTTGATGTAACATCGCTACTTCACTTGATTTGTATCCTCTATCACAAAAATCTTTGCGTAGCATATCTACCATTTCCTTAAAACTAGTGTCATCACTGGTGAGTCTGGAAACTCTTAGAGCTTGACTCTTCACTATGTTATTGTAGACATGTGAAGGATGCATGCTGGTGCGGTGCAGGAGGGTATTCTTCCTGCATTCCTTCCTATAAAGCTGTGTCTGTATATCTTTCCCCTCTTTCAACAATAGAACATCCAAGAATTCTATCTGATCAAAGGACCACTTTCCTGTGAAGGATAGATAATCCGTTGTCCCATTTATATACTCTATAAATTCTTTAAGTGTTTGAGCATTGCCTCTCCAAATGAAATAAATGTCATCAACAAAACGCTTGAAGAATCTAATGTTACTACCATAGTATGCACTCCGTATGATATAAGTGTGCTCCCAGTAAGCCATGACTAAGTTAGCGTAGGATTTGGCACATGGAGTACCCATGGCCACTCCTTTCTGCTGTAGAAAATATTGGTCCTTATATACAAGCACATTGTTCTTCAAAACTATATCCATTAGCATGGCACATCTCACTATTAAATCAATTGACATATTCTTTTCAATCAAAAATAATCTCATATACTCCACACCTGTGTCATTAAGAATAGAGGTGAGCAATGAAGTAACATCAAGTGTCACCATATAGTCTGATTCTTCATCTATATTGGAGGGCCCATAATCAATAAGATTTTCTAAAAAAATGCTGTGTATCTCTGATAGCAGTAGATGTCTGTTCTATTACTTTCCTAAGCTGTTTTTCTAAGTATATTGATATTGTCTCAGTTAGCCACCCTCTGCTTGAGACGATGGGTCTCATTGGTGGACTCTCAATGTTTTTATGAACTTTAGGTAATCCTCTGAAGGTGGGGACTGCAGGTCTCTCAATAAGGAAATATTTATAAAAATCAAAGTCAATAACATTACAGAGAAATAAACCGTACAACTCATGTTGTACACCATTTATAACTCTATTCAATTGCGTGAAGTTAATGGCTGCATATGTATCCTTATCATCTAAAATACTTTGCATTTTTAATTCATACATGCTAGTCTCTAAAATGACTAATGACCCACCTTTGTCTGCCGACCTAATCACGATATCACTATTCTCTTGTAACCTTTTCAGAGCTTTTTGTTCATTTTCATCTAAATTATAAAAATCACATTTCATTTTACTACCATCATTATAAAGTGTTAATAAATTCCATAAAAATAAAATCAGAAACTAGCTCGCAGTCACCCCAGGCAGTCAGCAAACAAATAGTATAAAAAGCAGTTACGTCTCTTCAGACCCTGGTTCCTGGGATATCAAATCCAAATGAAGTATAAATTCACTCTCGATTTAAAGCACAAAGTAGCAGTTTTATTCAGGTACACAATTGGCAAGCGCTTTCCCTATCAAGCTTCATCAAGCCTATAACAGTCAAATCTAAAATGAGGCTTATATACAAAATTCAAAAAATGTCAATCAACACAATTAATCAATTAGTGAAATAGCCCCTTAAAGGCATCAGCTTCATAAGACATTTCATGAATCAACAAAAATTGAACAGATGCATTTCAAAAACCAGAGAATTCTACTATAAGGAAACCACCGCTTGAACGACTTCAACGTTGTCTTGACGTTAATATCAACCCGTTGATTGGCTGTGAGTTTGCTGTAAGTGAGGGAAGCGCAGTACTTAATGGTGATGACTCTGAAAGACTGGACTCGGCGTTGAGTGCACTCAAGTTTGAGTTGTTGAAACTTAAACGCCTATAAATGCGTTTCCACTTCGAAGTATGTATCAACAAGAGACTTATACCACGAGGATTAAGGGTACTCAAGATGCCGACTACTGGGAATAGATACCCTAAACTTTTAAGTCAGTGGCAACAACTAAATATAGAGGTGAGCATTAGTTACATGAAACTTATGAATGAGTTTTTTATGCCTGAGGAATGCTCACTTCAAGACTCTATCAGGAAAAAACAGATTGACTTGTATAATGACTTTACTAGAAGCGTTGTTGATCCACGCTTGGATTATTTAATGGATAATGTTGGTTTGTTTGAAAAAAGGTTGTTAGAGCCAAAAAAGCATAAACTGATTAGGGATAATAATGACTTTTCAAGTGGCCAAGTCTTCACTTGGCCTAGGAATAATTTTAGTGGACGTACAGGTGCTCGTAATAGATTTTATAGACCATCAGAGCACAACAATAATGATAGGAATGATAACAGGAATTATACTGTTGTTGTTAACTCATTGTCTGTGATTAGCACAAATGAAAGCAATGTTTGTATCACAGATGTGAATAATGATAGCTTGTTCCTTATGAATTCTGAGAGAATAACTAACGCTAGACAGGAAAAATCAGTTAATGATTTAAATGGTTCTATTGTTACACGTAAGAACGCGGACCCAGTAGATAGACCTGAACAAACACAGGTGGTTCATAGCAAAGTACGTAATGTGCAGAGTAATGTGAATAGGGAGGGGGAGGTTTTTACCCCTTTCCCTATAGCAGAGAATTACAGGAAGGGCCGGGGTTGATCCATGAGCAGAGGGAGGCAGAAGAGGAAAGCTCAGAGCAGCGATATGAGAGAACCGACCCTGAAAAAATGTGGGAGAGACTGACATAGTTATTAATTTATCTCATAGACCACTCAGTAAATATGAAATTGAGGTCTTAAATAAAGGCCTGTCCTTCATCCCTTCGAGACGAAGTTGTATTACCGATACAATTTTAGATATTAAGTTATTTGTGAGAAACTTACAATTGAAAATAATGTTTTCTGGAGGTGTGGTTGAGAGTATGGATAGACAGTTTAGGAATCTGAGTTTAATAATACCTAATTTACAGCCCTCACTAGAAATTTTTGATAAGATGGTAGAGAAAGATATATATTTGTTAGACAATAAGAATATACATTTATCCAAGAAAAATCTAAGTATAAAACAGGATAAAGCCTTACAAGATTTAATGAATGATGGCAATATATCAATTAGGCCAGCTGACAAGGGTGGACCTTTAGTCGTCCTTGATAGGTTGGCCTATAATAATAGCATGATTGAGATGTTAAAAGATACACGGTATTACAAATTTATTACAATTTTGGATGTCCAGCAAGTTATATGTAGAGTTTCTAGTGACCTTGAGGACATGTATAAGTTGGGCATAATTGATTATCAGTTATTTAGTTATTTTTTTGTAGAGAATCCCACTATTCCTATTATTCATGGATTGCCCAAGGTTCATAAAGATTCCTTTAAACCCCCAATGAGACCGATTGTTGCCGGTCGAGGATGGGTGACTGAGCATTTATCTGTGTACATAGAAAAAATTTTAAGATCATATGTCAATGTTAATAAGTTTATACTCAGAGATTCAAAGGAATTTTTGTTAGATTTCTATGAAGTAGTTGGGAACTATGATCGTGACTCAAGTTTGCTATTGGCCACGATGGATGTAAATTCATTGTTTACTAATATTCCGAATGGTAAAGGCATTGAGAGCATTCATAAATATTTGAGTGTACATTCGAACTTAGTACCCACTAGGGTGGATTTTCTTTGCACTCTGCTGGAAATCATTCTGGAAAGTAACATTTTTTTGTTTAATAATGACTTTATTGCTCAAAAGGATGGCGTAGCTATGGGCACTTCATGTGCCAATAGCTACGCCAATCTGGTTATGGCCTTATGGGAAGAAGAAAGATTATGTTGTCTTGATTTATTTCGGAGACATGTCTTGTTTTATAGATGCTTCGTGGATGATTTGTTTTTTCTGTGGGATGGCTGTTTGAGTGATTTACTAGTGTTTGAGGAACAAGTCAATATGCTTACTCCTTATTTAAAATTTTCTATGAACTATTAGAATCAGAACATCTCTTTTTTAGATGTGAATATATGGCGGTTGCCGAATGGTGACTTTAATACAGGGGTGGATAGAAAGTCTTGTTACAAGAATACGTTTTTACATAGAGACAGTATGCACCCATGTTATATTTTTTCCAATATCCTTAAAGGGCAGGGGATTAGGGCTTCTAGATTGAACCCACGTCCAGAAGAATTTGAGAAAGAACTGGGTGATTTAGCTGTTAGGTTCAGTGAGAGGAATTACAGACCTGTAGAAATTGAGAGAGCGTTTACTCAAGTCAGGGACCATAGGCTAGGAAGGGCATGCCCTATATTTTTGGAGACAGGGCTGCAAGTTTATAGAATGAATTCTGAAGGGACCCTGGTCAACAATGATAGCAATAAGAACCAGCAGAGGTTAACTTTGTTTTATACACAGGATGTGCATAGTATCAAAGATGTCATTGTTAAGCATTGGGATCTACTGACTTTGGATCCCGAGGTCAAGAGATATGCAGGTGAACAACCGTGTTTTGTTTATAAGAATAGAAAGAACCTGCATAGGTTATTGTGTTTTACGAACAATAAACAAGGTGGAAATAATTTCAGTCTTGAAGGTACACGACCTTGTTACAAGTGCAATTATTGTATTTATATTAATGATATTAATGTCTTTATACATCCTAACACTGGACAAGTGTTTCCTATCAAAATTAACGCTAACTGCAGTACTAGACATGTAGTATATATTGCTAGCTGTGTATCTTGCCGATCATTTTATATCGGCAAAACTGATAGGATGTTGAAAGAAAGAATAAGAGAACACTTATATCAAATTTGCATTAGATCTGAAGTTAATGCATTATCTAAACATGTCTTACAGAATGATAGTACGCACAGGTTTCTATTTTCAGTGCTGCATGTGAATACACCTAGTATGAGAGGAGGTGATGTTAGGAATTATACTGAAGATGCTGAGACAAAATGGATTATAAAAACACAAGCACACATCCCCCCAGGTCTCAATGATAGGGTTCCTCTTAGACCTGCCCTGAAAAATAGGAGACACAGAAAATAGATATAGTGTGATTTTTGATGAATAGGACTCGTAACCTTTTATGATGATATTTTTATGTAGTATAAATGTATTTGTTTTTAAGTAAGCGATATATGTCCTTTTTTATATATATGCATATATAATTGTTTTTTATGTATGTGTGTGTGTGTATGTATATATATATATATATATATATATATATATATATATATATGTTTAGATATGGTTAAATTTTGAAATGCATCTGTTCAATTTTTGTTGATTCATGAAATGTCTTATGAAGCTGATGCCTTTAAGGGGCTATTTCACTAATTGATTAATTGTGTTGATTGACATTTTTTGAATTTTTTATATAAGCCTCTTTTTAGATTTGACTGTTATAGGCTTGATGAAGCTTGATAGCGAAAGCGCTTGCCAATTGTGTACCTGAATAAAACTGCTACTTTGTGTTTTAAATCGAGAGTGAATTTATACTTCATTTGGATTTGATATCCCAGGAACCAGGGTCTGAAGAGACGTGACTGCTTTTTATACTATTTGTTTGCTGACTGTCTGGGGTGACTGCGAGCTAGTTTCTGATTTTATTTTTATGAACTGTTTTTTTCTGCTCGCAGTCTTTAACCAATACGTGGTATTTTTGTTCATAATGTTCGTTTGTTGATAAATTCCATTCACATGCCTTTTCAAATGATTCTATCAATGGATGTGTTTGTGGGATGTAGGTAGAAGGTTTCTTAAAAACATTCACATTATCACTCTAGGTGTCACCAAAAATCAGTTTCAAATTAACATTTCTCGTGAACATTTTCAAATCTACTAAAAAGTCAGTAACATCGACATTCTTTGCTGGTATGAATGAGAGCCCTTTGTTTAACAGCACTCTCTCATACGATGACAAATCATAGCTAGACATGTTAATAACTAAGCCTGACTCACTGCTCTGAGAATTTTCTTTTGAAATTCCAGTCTCTCTTCTGGAAATGTGCATTTCTTCGGCCCCTGCTGTGGGGACCACGGAGACTTCTGGTTGATCCATATAGGTAGTGGAAAAGGACAAAAGCTCATTGCTGGTTTTGGCAGAGGTGCCATATTCACTGTGGATGTATTTTTTCTACGTACATCTTGAACAGAACTTATTATAGTACTCACTTGAGGTATTTGGTGATGTTCGCTCATCTTCGCCTGATTACTATTACTTGCTGTTTAATTTTCCAGCGTTAACCCCTCCTCTCTCGTCGATGAGTCTATTGACGTAGTATTGGAGGTGTGTACTCTACTCGACAAGTGTGTAGACTGCATCTGAGTGGCTCCACGATCTCTCCCTTGTTCACCTGGCCAAGCAAAGACATTCCCTCTTTGAAAATCAAGGAAATCCCTTTCTAATTTCTTTTTCTTGCTTTGTAATAATTTTTTGTCTAAAAGCGCTAAACGAGGACTAACATCAGTCAAGAAATCATTCATTTCCCCAACCTACATTAAACTATTCAATTCCTGCTGAAGCTTTTTCACTTCTACAGTTAGTTCTGTCTCTATTAGTACATATTGTTCAATCAGTGATTTCATATAACCACAGCTCATGTCTATATTTAGTTGTTGCCATTTAGATAGCAACTCAGGATAAGTATTTCCAAAATTCAGCATCTTTAAAATACGTAAGCCTCTTGGAACTATCTTGAATAAAAGGCAGGCTTCCATATGTTTACGCTGCCACTGAATATGTTTTAATTTATTTAAAACATGCTCAAGTTTCCTAGTTGTTTGTAAGATATTGATGTTATGACTAGCATCAACATTGTCTTTCACATTATTTAGTAGCTCAATTTGAGAGAGTTTTAGCAACGCATTGCTTTCAGCATTCATCAGTTTCTTAAAATGACATCATTCATATCAGTTACCAGTTCCATGGTTGGTGGATTAAAACAGATAGTTGTGTTATTTTCAGTTCTTTCTGTCATGTCCCTTGCTTCGGTGACCAAATACACTCAAAATAAGTAAAAAACAAGACCACTAGCAAGGGTAAAGTGCCCCAAACAAAGCACGAGAAAATGTATCCAATAAAAAATTCTCTGAGGCACACCACAAGTATAAAAGTGAACCGTTTAATATAAAGAAAAAGCTGACATAAAAACAAATAAAATCTATTCAGTTAGCGCTTTCACATTTATCCAAATCATCAGACTGTTAACAATGAATATATTACCACAGTTAAATAGCAGCTCCTTTACTCACTAACCAATCACTAATCAGAAGCCAAATTTAAAAGAATCTCACTTCTAAAAAGTAATGGCATAGCAGTAAAATACCATCGTAAACACCCAATATTACAAACATAAATGATATGTGTATATAGCAGAGAATATATAATAAGAAAAAATATAAAAAAATGAAATGAAAAAAAATGTTTTAGTTTGTCAGGTTACCAGTTACTTGATTGCTGCTGTTAGATGGAGTTGGTCATTAGGCACTTCATATGTATTTTTTTATATTATTTTTTTTATATACACATTATGAGCAAATGCATGAAATTAATCCATCGCATTCACTTACTTTTAGATAAATGTATATACAAATAATTTTATATATTTAAAAGTAGTTGAATGGAATGTTTTGTGCATTTTTACTATATATATTACTATTTAAATGTGGTAATATATTCATTGTTAACAGTCTGATGAAGCATTTGGATAAATGTGAAAGCGCTAACTGAATAGATTTTATTTGTTTTTATGTCAGCTTTTTCTTTATATTAAACGGTTTGCTTTTATAGTCGTGAGAGATTTTTATTGGATACATTTTCTCGTGCTTTGTTTGGGGCACTTTACCCTTGCTAGTGGTTTTGTTTTTTTACTTATTGTGAGTGTATTTGCTCACTGAAGCCAAGAACATGACAGAAGGAACTGAATATAATACAACTATCTGTTTTAATCCACCAACCATGGAACTGGTAATTGATAAGAATGATGTCATTTTAAGAAACTGATGACTGCTGAAAGCAATCCATTGCTAAAACTCTCTCGAACTGAGTTACTAAATAATGAGAAAGGCAATGTTGATGCTAGTCATAACATCAATATCTTACAAACAACTAGGAAACTTGAGCATGTTTTAGATAAATTAAAACATATGCGGTGGCAGCGTAAAAATATGGAAGCCTGCCTTTTATTCAAGATAGTTCCGAGAGGCTTACATATTTTAAAGATGCCGAATTTTGGAAATACTTATCCCAAGTTGCTATTAAATGGCAACAGCTAAATATAGACACGAGCTGTGTTTATATGAAATTACTGATTGAACAATATGTACTAATAGAGACAGAACTAACTGTAGAAGCAGAAAAGCTTCAGCAGGAATTGAATAGTTTAATGTAGGTTGGGGAAATGAATGATTTCTTGACTGATGTTAGTGCTCATTTAGCTCTTTTAGACAACAAATTATTACAAAACTAGAAAAAGAAATTAGAAAGGGATTTCCTTGATTTTCAAAAAGGGAATATCTTTGCTTGGCCATGTGAACAAGGGAGAGATTGTGGAGCCACTGGTGCAGTCTACACACTTGTTGAGTGGAGTACACACCTCCAATACTATGTCAATAGACTCATCGACGAGAGAGGAGGGGTTAACATTGGAAAATGAAACGGCAAGTAATAGTAATCAGGCAACGACGAGCGAACATCACCAAATACCTCAAGTGAGTACTATAATAAGTTCTGTTCAAGATGTACGTAGAAAAAATACATCCACAGTGAATATGGCACCTCTGCCAAAACCAGCAATGAGCTTTTGTCCTTTTCCGCTACCTATACGGATCAACCAGAAGTCTCCGTGGTCCCCACAGCAGGGGCCGAAGAAATGCACATTTCCAGAAGAGAGACTGGAACTTCAAAAGAAAACTCTCAGAGCAATGAGTCAGACTTAGTTATTAACATTTCTAGCTATGATTTGTCATCGTATGAGAGAGTGCTGTTAAACAAAGGGCTCTCATTCATACCAGCAAAGAATGTTGATGTTACTGACTTTTTAGTAGATTTGAAAATGTTCACGAGAAATGTTAATTTGAAACTGATTTTTGGTGACACTAAGAGTGATAATGTGAATGTTTTTAAGAAACCTTCTACTTACTTCCCACAAACACATTCATTGATAGAATCATTTGAAAAGGCATGTGAAAGGAATTTATTAACACTTTATAATGATGGTAGTAAAATGAAATGTGATTTTTATAATTTAGATGAAAATGAACAAAAAACTCTGAAAAAGTTACAAGAGAATAGTGATATCGTGATTAGGTCGGCAGACAAAGGTGGGTCATTAGTCATTTTAGAGACTAGTATGTATGAATTAAAAATGCAAAGTATTTTAGACGATAAGGATTCATATGCAGCCATTAACTTCACACAATTGAATAGAGTTATAAATGGTGTACAACATGAGTTGTACGGTTTATTTCTCTGTAATGTTATTGACTTTGATTTTTATAAATATTTCCTTATTGAGAGACCTACAGTGCCCACCTTCAGAGGATTACCCAAAGTTCATAAAAACATTGAGAGTCCACCAATGAGACCCATCGTCTCAAGCAGAGGGTGGCTAACTGAGACAATATCAATATACTTAGAAAAACAGCTTAGGAAGGTAGTAGAACAGACATCTACTGCTATCAGAGATACACAGCATTTTTTTAGAAAATCTTATTGATTATAGGCCCTCCGACATAGATGAAAAATCAGACTATATGGTGACACTTGATGTTACTTCATTGTTCACCTCCATTCCTAATGACACAGGTGTAGAGTATATGAGATTATTTTTGATTGAAAAGAATATGTCAAGGGATTTGATAGTGAGAAGTTGCATGCTAATGGATATAGTTTTGAAGAACAATGTGTTTGTATATAAGGACCAATATTTTCTACAGCAGAAAGGAGTGGCCATGGGTACTCCATGTGCCACCTCCTACACTAACTTAGTCATGGCTTACTGGGAGCACACTTATATCATATGGAGTGCATGCTATGGTAGTAACATTAGATTCTTCAAGCGTTGTGTTGATGACATTTATTTAATTTGGAGAGGCAATGCTGAAACACAAAGAATTTATAGAGTATATAAATGGGACAACAGATTTTCTATCCTTCACAGGAAAGTGGTCCTTTGATCGGATAGAATTCTTGGATGTTTTGTTGTTGAAAGAGGGAAAGATATACAGACACAGCTTTATAGGAAGGAATGCAGGAAGAATACCCTCCTGCACCGCACCAGCATGCATCCTCCACATGTCTACAATAACATAGTGAAGAGTCAAGCTCTTAAGAGTCTCCAGACTCACCAGTGATGACACTAGGTTTAAGGAAATGGTAGATATGCTACGCAAAGATTTTTGTGATAGAGGATACAAATCAAGTGAAGTAGCGATGTTACATCAAGAAGATAAGGTGAACAGGACTACATCAGGGAGACCCTACATATGTAGGATTAATGGAAGATGTTGCTCCACTACTACATTAGTTAAGGATGATGCATTGAATAAGGTAGTAATACCATATACCAACAACAATGTTAAGATTAGAAACATCTTTAAGAATTGGAATATTCTTACAGCCGATACTAAATTACAACAATTAGTAGGAATTTCTCCAAGCTTCGCTTATAGGAACACTAAATCCCTAAAAAAGATTATTGTGTTATGAAAATTCTAAGCCACAACAGAACCCTTCAGACAGGAAAGGGACCTTTGCCTGTAGAGCAGGTAATCAATGCAGTTATATGTCCAATATTAGTTATTTTATCCATCCAGATACTGGAGAGAGGTATAAGTTTGATTTATATGCTGACTGTAAAACTTGTGATTTGGTCTATCTAGCAGTCTGCATAGAATGTGGACTTTTTTACGTAGGGAAAACAAACAGGACTCTACGTGAACGTGTTAGAGAACATATCTATGCCATTAACAGAGAAGATGACAGTAATGCGTTAGCAAAACATGTCATCACTTATGGCACCAAACATAGTTTTAAGTTCACTGTCATAGAATTAGTATGGAAGAACAGTAGATTAGGAGATCATAGGAACTATACAGAACAAAGGGAAGCCAGATGGATCATGAAGCTACAAGCTGACAGCTTCTCTGGCTTGAATGATAGGCTTTCGTTAAAGCCTTTACTTATAGCTAGAAATCTAAAACATTAATGGCCATAACATGTACAATCCTAGATGTTTTAATTTGTCAGGTTACCAGTTACTTGATTGTTGCTGTTAGATGGAGTTGGTCATTAGGCACCTCATATGTATTTTTTATATTATTTTTCTTATATACACATTATGAGCAAATGCATGAAATTAATCCATCGCATTCACTTACTTATAGGTAAATGTATATACAAATGTTGTTGTTGTTGTTTGTCTTTCGGCTTTTTCCCCATAAGGGGTCGCCACAGTGGAACTCCGGTCCGCTAATGATTGGCATTACATTTTTACAAAATGCCGAGGTGCCAGCTCGATGCCCAACCTTCAACGAAGGCATGCCCATTTACGCACGCATGTCTTTCGAACGCTACCCAACCGCGGGGAGGACATAATTTTATATATTTAATAGTAGTTAAATGAAATGTTTCGTGCATTTTTACTATATATTTTTTTTTATTATTATATATTCTCTACTATATACACATATCATTTATGTTTGTAATATTGGGTGTTTACGATGGTATTTTACTTCTATGCCATTAGTTTTTAGAAGTGAGATTATTTTAAATTTAGCTTCTGATCAGTGATTGGTTAGTGAGTAAAGGAGCTGCTATTTAACTGTGGTAATATATTCATTGTTAACAGTCTGATGATTTGGATAAATGTGAAAGAGCTAACTGAATAGATTTTATTTGTTTTTATGTCAGCTTTTTCTTTATATGAAATGGTTCACTTTTATGGATGTGGTGTGCCTCAGAGAGTTTTTTATTATAGGTTCATAGGTTGGTACTGGGCTATCTGCCCGAAGGCATATATTAGCCCAGCCACATTGTGAGGTATTCACCGCCCCTTTAGTAGTTCCCTAGACCCTTGTACTAGCAGCTAGTACCCTTGTCCCCTATCTAGTAGTGCTGTTGGTCTGATCCCTGGTGTGAACTTTCTGTTACCCATCCACTCATCAAGGTTCTTCTTGAAGAGTGATAGTGAGGGGCTCTGTCTTATTTAGATCGGGACCCTGTTCCATAGTAAGGGAAGTCTCTGCAAAGGGAATCTATCCCTCCAGCATGTTCTATTCATTGTTGTGTTGAGGTTTATATCCCTAGAGCGTGTAGCTCGAGTAGATTTGGTTTTGCTAAGATGGAGCATGTTCAACAATTCTGGGTTGGACATGGCTCTGTACGTTAGACAGAGATCACCTCTGAGAAAGCGGTATGCAACAGAGAACAGTCTTAGCTTTTTCAATCATGCTGCATAGGGCAAATGTTTGAGGCCAGTAATCCTCTTGGTTAGGTACCTCTGTGGTCTCTCCAGCTGCTGGAGATGTCTAGCCAGGTACATTCCAATTGGTGCATTGTACTCAATAATGGGTCTGATGAGGGAAGAGTATAGGGGCACCATTACATCCCTAGATCTTGATGCAAACCCTTTCATGATCAGATGGGTCACATAGAAGGATTTTCTAACCACTTTGGCAACATGGTTATCAAAGGAAAGCTGACTATCTACTTGGGTCCCTAGATCCCTTATTTCTTTTTCAGATTTCAGGGGGATTACCTCCTATGTTGTAGTTTGTGGGTACTCTGTTTTTTCCAAAGGGGATTACTATGCATTTTTTTGCATTTAGCTTGAGACCATGGCTTTGACACCATGCATCAGTCTCATTTAGGCCCTTTTGCAGGATCTCCATGTTAGCCGGAGACTCTATTATAGCACCCAGTTTGCAGTCGTCCGCAAACTTAGTCAGCCACAGCCCTTCTGTGCTTGCCTGTACTTCTGAGAAGTATATATTTCAAACAGGAGGGGCCCCAGGACAGAGCCCTGAGGCACACCACTCATTACTGGTCTGGATTCGGACATAGATCCCACTACTCTTACTTTATGGGATCTGTCTGAGAGCCAGTTTGTGATCCATCTTGTAACGTAAGGGTTTATGCCCAGGCTGGTGAGCTTATCAATAATACCTGAATGGGGAATGGTGTCATATGCTTTAGCAAGGTCAAGGTAAGCAGTGTGTACCTCCTTTCCCTTATCTATAGCCTGAGTAACTGTCTCAAAGAAATCCACCAGGTTCAGGAGGCATGATCTGCCCTTGACGAAGCCAAACTGTGTGGAGTCCAGCAACTGGAGGTTCCCAATCTCACCATTTATGAGTTCCATAATGATTCGCTCCATAGCCTTACAGATCAGACTGGTTAGGCTTATTGGTCGGTAGTTCCCAGGGTCAGTATTGGTCTTCTATTTATCCGAACAGTACAAAATACTGCATTCTTTGCCCATAAGTCTACTGCATTGACTATTTCATTAAGCACAGACATACCATCAACATAAAAATTAGGGTCACAGCTTTCTAATTGATAAACTTGTCTCCTTGAATGCTCTCTTTTAATAAAAGAATGAGCCTCTTTTGATTTACAAAATCTTTGCTAATGATTCCACTTTTTACATTTGTGGCATGGTAGCCTCGGTGGTGCAGCGGTAGCATTGTTGCCTCACAGCAAGAGGTTTTCCCATTCGATTCTTGACTGGAGCACCTTCTGTGCGGAGTCTGCATGTCCTCCCCACGGTTGAGTGGCATTCGAAAGACATGCGTGAATGGGCGTGCCTTCGTTGAAGGTTGGGTGTCGGGCTGGCACCTTGGCACCATAAAAATCTACTGCCACTCATTAGTGGACCGGAGTTCCGCTGTGGTGACCCCTAACTGGGAAAAGCTGAAAGAAAAACAAAAACATTTGTGGCATGGTAACCATCACAATTATGACAGTTGACTATGAGGCTAGGAGAGGGTGCATGCTTTGAGTTTGCTGACTCATGCTTGTGCTTCACTGAGACTGTGCATGCTCTAATGTGCTAGAAAGCTATGGGGTTTACCAGTGACTGCTACAGGGTTCACATTTGCTGCCATGTGATTGGGCCTGTTTCTTTTAACCACGTGCTGCATACTATAAATATTAGCTTTAGAAGATACTGGAAGCATTCAGTTCTCATTTGTAAGCATATTTGTGTGCTTTTCTTTGAGCTCATATATCTGGAAAATCTAAGTGGCTTTATTCAAAGTTAAATCACTGTCATGAAGGAAAAATCTTTCTCACAGCATCATCTTTAATACCACACACGTCTGTCTTTTATCAACTCATCCCTTAAGTCACCAAATCTGCACGTTTTAGCCTTGTTTCTCAAGTCAGTTATATATGCTGCACAACTTTTCCCAGGCTTTTGATCTTTTGGATAAAATAAGTGCCTTTCCATTGTAATATTTGTTTGGGGGGTTGCACATTTCTCTACATTTACATTTTAAGCACTCAGGGTCTTCTCTTGAGTCAGCCAGTTCCACTATATGGTGGTTCCCCCCCTCCCCTGCAAACACAGCAGGAGCATACACAAATGAACATTCTCTGTCTATGGCTTCTGAACCAGCTAAATTAAGCAGAATAAATGCCTTTGTACATGCATCTTTGTAAGAAAATGCAGCTTATATGAAAATATTGTATTCTTGTTCAAACACTCTCCAATTCTCTGCAATATCATTATCAAATACAAGTGGAGCTGGTCTACGAAATCTTTCAGCCATGTCAACAAAGTATGCCCAAACACACTGTAAATATGGCCCTTGTATTTATGTATGAACATGCACACACTCCAGGTACTTGTAATAACATTCAAGTGCACAATAAACTCTTTGAAATACTGTACTTTGCGAAATATGCTTTGAAATGGATATATTTTGCAAAATAACTGCACTGTAATACTGCACAAACCTTTGAACACTCTGTATACTTCCGATATCTTGAATAGCTTTAATTAATGTAAAAAAGTAGCAAATAGGGGAAAATATGGTCGTTTTTCCTTATTTTTAAATTTTATGCAATTCAGACATTGTTTCAAACATTTTTGTAACTATTTCGAAAATTTTTATCAATGTGTCACAGTTTTGGACATTTCACATAACTAGAAATTAGTTTTGAGCATTCTGACTGCTTCATTTTATGTTTTTTAAATAAGAAATAATTTAAGCAATTTTTAGTAACTGGAATTCATTTCTGACCTGTTTTGCGAGTTGTACATGCATTAGGGATGACCCATTCCTCTATATTCCTCCAATATTAACTGAGTGCCTCCTGGTCTTGATTCTGTATCCCATGTCTGACACCATGTCACTTGTCTTGGTTTGTAATTGAAGACGAACAGGTGTTGTAGTTAGTTTATATGCTTTATTACATAGAAACACATCAGGATGGATAGCAGCAGTACAAAATGTAAGAGAACTGATCAATGGAAAGACTACACAGACATGCATGCTTACATCTCCACAGCTTACTGCAAAATGGAAGTCAGGCTCACACGTGCTCAGTATTTATACACTTGTGCAAATGCCGTTGGAAAGCTTCTTAAAGGTATACATGCATACTGATCTATACTTATGTTTAAAAGCAATTTGTTGTTATGCCAGAGGAATTTCAAAGACCTGAACTGCTGGTGTTTAATAATAATATTGCTGAGAAATGGTGAGTGTTTGAGCAAGAATATGATATTTTCATACAGGGTGCATTTTCTGATAAAGATGCACATAGAAAGGCATTCATACTTCTTAATTTAGCTGGCTTGGATGCCATTGAGAGGGAACATTAATTTGTATATGCACCTGCCATGCATATAGGGGAGTGGGAGAACCACCATATTGTGATACAGACTGAAACACGGGAAGACCCTCAGTGTTTAAAATGCAAATATAGAGAAATGTGTAACCCTCAAATGAATATTACAATGGAAAGGCACAAATTTTATACAAGAAATCAAAGGCCTTGTGAAACTATTGCAGCATACATTACCAACTTAAGAAATAAAGCTAAAACATGCAGATTTGCTGATCTAAGAGTTGAGCTGGTAAAAGACCGTCTTGTATGTGGTGTTGATAATGATGCAGTGAGAAAGATTTTGCTTCGAGATAGTGAATTAACATTAAGCGAAGCCATTGAGATTTGTCAAATATATGAGATTACAGAAAAGCATATGAATATGCTAACAAATGAGAAAATCATGTTTGCAGTATCTGCTAGTGCAAATATTGATAGTGTGCAGCAGAAAGTTAAGATGAAAAAGAAATATAAACCAAGAGGCAGTGCCACACCCAACCTCATTGTTAACTGTCACAATT
Source organism: Protopterus annectens (assembly GCF_019279795.1). Classification (NCBI taxonomy): domain Eukaryota; kingdom Metazoa; phylum Chordata; order Ceratodontiformes; family Protopteridae; genus Protopterus; species Protopterus annectens. The sequence goes on from NC_056725.1 coordinate 1,311,391,209, forward strand.
GTGGAGACAGTCATGACCCTAAACAGGAAAAGTGTTTAGCTTTTGGTCAGCAATGTCACAAATGTAAAAAGTGGAATCATTTCAAAAGGCTTTGCATTTCTAAAGTATTGCAAATTTATGTTGAAAGAGAGTATCCGAAGAAGCAAGTAGGTCAAATAGAGACTGTAGCAAATTCTGAGAGCTGTGGGCAAACTTTCAATGTTGATGGTGTTTCTGTGATCGATGAAACAGTACAGTAGACTATCAGTTGTCAGCAAAGAGTGAAATATTTTGTACTGTACAAATTAATGGGAAACCTGTAGAGCTTAAAGTAGACACTGGATCTAATTGCAATGTTCTTTCAGCACAAATGTTTGCTAAAGTAAAAGCTGGTGAGAAACTTGATTCAGCAAAGTGTGCAAAACTAGTTGTAGTGGTGGTGAGTAGATTCAAACTGATGGCGCAGTAATTATTTCCTGCCATTCTGCTGGAAACAGCTATAACTTGCAGTTTTACATAGTCAAAAGACATGTGCAGTCAATATTAGGCCTCAAAGACAGTCTAAGAATGGGACTGATTTCATTTAATGAAGAGGTCTATCATGTAAGTAGTAAATAATTAGTTTACTGTAAGAGTTACATCAAAGATTCAAGTGATTTCCTTTTCAAATTGTCTGATTTGTATAATCAGGGTATTGATGAGACTTTTTTGTTTGTAACCTTGGACTTACTCCTTGTTCACTGTTATTGCCAATCAGTATGGGACAGATGCAGTAAATGAGTGTTTGAATGTTCAAACTAATATGATGAATAGAGATATTGAAAATATTTGTCAAATGATTGAAATAATACTCACAAATAATGTTTTTATATTTGATGAATAACCATATCTACAGATCACAGGAGTTTTCATGGGTACTCCCATGGCAAACACCTACACTAATTTGGTCTTGAATCCATGGGAGAATCGGTATACGTTTAATGCTGGAAATGTTATGAATGAGAATGTATTATTCTACAAACATTTTGTAGATGATTGAGTTTTAATATGGAAAGGTGATGAAGAGGGTTTGAAAAATTATGTGAAGTATTTGGGGAGTATGACCAATTTCCTGCAGTTTAAAATGATATGTTCATCAGACCAGATTACTTATTTAGATACACAGTTGGGCAAGGAGATGGGGGCTATACAAACTAATACTTTCAAAAAATCAGTGCATGCTAATAGATATACTCATAAACAAAGCATGCATGCTACACATGTTTTTAGAGGAATGGTCAAGGGGCAGTTCACTGGAATTAGTAGAGTAAATCCAGATGAATCTATGTGTGTTAAACAGATGGACGAAATGGCTTCTGAATTTTTTGTAAGGGGATACAGTCAGACTATGGTGCAGAAAAATAATAACTGATATTATTAATGACAGAAAGGATAAGGGAAGACCTTTCTTTAATTCAATAAGAAATGCTGTGTCAGGTTCAAATAATAACACAATGAATAGAAGTAATAAGTAAAGATGTATAACCACATATAATAATAAGACCCGTGAGGCTGAGAGGGTGGTATGGAAGAAATGGAAGATTTTAATGACCATGCTTGAGGTTAGACAAATTTTAGATGATCAACCAAGCTTTGCATACAGGAATGAGATAAATTTAAAAAGACGGTTGTGCTATAAAGATATGAGGGCAAAAAATGTTACTAGGTAAAGCAAGGAACGTTTCCATGTCATAATTGTAGTTGTAAAGATGTTGTTACTTATACCTGGTTTACACATCCTATAACACAGACAATGTATGAATTTAATTGTTATACCACTTGCAATACAGCACAAGTTGTTAATTTAGCTGCATGCACACAATGTAACTCATTTTATGTCGGCAAATGTAATTGTAAGCTGAAATAACGAATTATAGAACATAAGTCAGATATTAGAATGGGCATTTTAACTAATGCATTGACAAAACATGCTATAGATAGTGGTTTGAACCACATGTTTAAATTTAGAGTCATTAAGGTAGTATTTAAAAGTATTGGGGGGGTGACATAAATAATGCTTTGGAGAATATTGAATATTCCTGGATCTTGGGATTAAAAGCTGATACACCTCTTGGATCAAATAATACAGTTAGTTTGAAACCAGTTTTATTTAAGAAGCATATGATTTTAGACTGATTTTTAAATGCAATTGATTATTATTTTTCATTGGAAAGCTGAGTCATGATATGTTATTTTTTAATATAAATTGACTGTGCTCTATAAGATATTTAGCATTGAAGAAGGGCCAATCCGAAAGCTTTGCTTGTTTTAGTAAAGTGATGAACATTTCTGTGGTTCGTTTTATTTGTGTATTTGTTGGACATTTATCAGACATGGTTTGCCACATTGATATTGTTGTGTTTTGTCTTTGTTTAACAGAGCTAAGAGTGCCAAACCTTAGCAGATTTGGATGGAACTCCGAGGGTAAAAGTAATAACAGAACATGTGCCACAGAGGAAATTAAGAGCAAAGTCTTAAAGATTTGTGTAAACATAAAAAGGGCATCAGCAACATTTTTATATGGATTTATACACAGACCAGGCTACACTTTCAGTAATATTAGATGAAGGTGGTGTATTCAATAAATGCAGAAAAGCAAAACAAAGCTGCAAATTCAACAGCAGAAATATTTACAGAGAGGACGTTGATAAGCAAAAAAGAGTGGCTCAGTATGTATATTCAAAATAACTCAATAATAACAAAAAAGGCAAAAAAATATATTTTTGTATGATTGAAAGCCCCCTGTACCCCAAACCCCTAAACCCACTTTCTTATATATGCCAGTTCCATGGCTGCACATCAGAGGGGAAAATAAACAAACAAACAAAAAACAGCAGTGCACCACCTGTTTGCACTGCATAAGTCAATGCAGTTTTGATAAACCACAGTAAAAATTTTACTTAATCTGTTTACAAAAACTATATTTATTGGAGTATAGGATAACCCCAGGTACCAAACACTCCTCTCCTGAAAAGTATTTGTCACAATGAAATAATGTTTCTTGATGGACATTGTTTCTTGAATTTTCAATCAGATTTAATTCTTGAAAATACATTTTCTTGGTATACTGAACACTTCTTACCAGTTGCATTTATGTTTTCTTTATTTTTGATGTTTCCATAAACAGTTTCTTTTCATGAAATGAGGGCTTGCCTTCGTGCTGTCTTCAAAACATGCAAATCATGTTGTTTATTAAGATAAGGGTGCTGCTTTCATAAAATCAGCCAGCACTTCTGAAGAAAATAAAATCTCCGGTTTGTACTGTTCTAGTTTTTTTTTCTTAAAAATAAAATGTTTCCATGCCTTACATAGTGATAACTGCATACCTCCTATATAATGTGTGCATGTAACAAAGGTCTTAAAATACTTTATTTTGCCTAAATGCTTATCCCAAGTCATTGAAGGAATATGAAGGACGCATATCGGGGCCACCATCAGCAATTTGGAGACCACCAGCAAACTTCATCTTGGAGGCCTTCAACAAGAATATTTTGTTATCACACCAACATATCTCCAGACATTGTCTCAACCTTACCTTTGATAAATCTGCTGTTTTAACCAAAATGTGTAATATGTGTAATGCACACAACATAGCAGCAATCTAACATTTCATTCTGGTGAAGTATGCTGTGGTAACCCAATGTTTTACTCCATCCTTTACCTTAACAGACCAATGTTATATGACAATTTGCTGATAAGGTCTAGAAAGAAATGTTACTAGTAGCATCAATTTATACATTCCATATACTAGGTACGCCAGATCTTAGCATATTCTCAAGTGTTTTTAGATGCCTACTTTTACTACGTCAGCTTTAATAGAAAAATAACTCCTTTAGATTTGGCCATTCACTAATAAATCCCAGGTTTCTACATAGAGAATGCTAATTATTAGCTGCAGCATTGCCTTCTGTATTGTGAATTTATAAAACATGCATGTTTAAAGCATTTAAGAAGGAAATTCAGATCTGATCCAGGGCTGCTTATTAACACTAATATGCAAGTTGAAAAAATCAGAGATGTAGCCATGCTGTTTGACATGTACCCCAACCTGAATACAACCATGGTAGAGCAGCCCTGCATCATATATAGATTTGAGAATATGCAGTTCTGAGATATTATTTAACTTATGTCAGCACCTAGCAATGTTT